>NW_007726442.1:222474-236491 GCF_000696425.1 Galeopterus variegatus
CCCCCCCCCCCCCCCCCAGGTCAGGATTTACTTACCAGGAAGGTTAGTATTGGGGTCAAAGCGCTGCCCACAGCCTTTGTTACGGCAGAGTAGAGTCATGGAGCTGTTGGTAGAATTACTGAAAGAGTATTTCAAGGAGTCTGACTGCTGAGTGGGAAACACCTTAGTCTGGAGGCTTTTAGCTGCCTGGAAGGGCCAGCTGTTTCTATCTTTAGTTCAGGAGGCGTACACCTCCTAACATGGGCAAGGGAACTTCAATTAGTCTTCCCAGCCAATAGGAAAGAGCTCAGGAGTATTTTAGCTCTAAGGCTCAGGAAAAAAGGATCAGGCAGAGAAGGGCTTGGAACTTGGGTGAGGTCAGCTAACCACTGCAGAGACGGTTTTAGATTCACCGTGCCAATTCCAAGCCTCTGACATACTAGCAGCTGCTCAGAAATGAATACCAATTTTGAGAACCCCCCAGGTCCATGAGGGTATTCCAACTCCTCCAGTCCATTTTCTTCTCTTAAAGGAGCAGCTTTCCTACCATTCTCATTACTTCCATGTAGTTCCAACAGCACTGATTCTTGCCAACCACTTCAGCCACAGTATGCATCTCACCACCACTTACTCCCCATGTCTGCCTAGATGATTAATACTTTGATCAAAAGGTCATAAAGGATTAACCTTATAGAGCCTACTGCTCATCTCCCAAGATAGAATTTCCCTCCCTCCCTTCCCCTTCAAAAATAGCACACAAAATTAAAAGGCTTAAAATGTATTTTAATAAGTTGATGCTGCATCACTGCTCCATTTCTCAGAAAAACTCCAAATTTAAGGGATCAGGGACAAATCAAACATGGTACACCGATGAAAAAAAATGCACAGCCTAACTACCTAAGACAGGCAAGGCTAAGAGCTACTGTCAGACCTTCAGCATACAGCAACCCTGTTCCCAAGATTGTACTAGGCCTATCAAGAAAAGCTGTGAACAGCAACATCATAGACACAACACAAAAGGGCTGTTCCTGGGTTGTCCTTACCCAAGAAAAAGATGGAGGCAAGTTAACACAAGTTTTTTAAAGATATACTAAAATGAAAATCTCTAGGAGAAAATGTCTTTTTTAGGACATGAAGGGATAATATACGGGATACAACAGAACCATATGTATGTTGCCTGTGACCTCTGCGGACATTTGCCTGAATTCTCACCTGGGAGTGAATGGAGCAGGGGGGGCTAAGGTCATTGGGGGAATGTCTGGTTTTTGTGGTATATGTGGCAGTGTCTCTGGGGTTGGAAGGTGTAAGGATGAGAAAGCAAATAAAATAGAATGGACAAAACATGGAATGATCAAGATTAATGGTGCTCTAACTGGATCCATTTTGCCACGGAGACGCTCAACAATCACATTTGAGACTTCAGGAATGCACCACACAATATTAAACAATATACCACACAAATGATTTGTTAAATACCACCCCTCCCTTGCCCACTGCCTCCAGCATATTCCCTACAGTAGTACAGGTGGGGAAGACCTAACTATTGGGAGGAATTCCTAACACTTTTCCAGGGTAGAATTCTGGCTAGTCCAAAAAGGGTCCTTCCCTTTAAGGGTTTTGGGAAACTAGACACTGAAACTTTATTAGTATCGGCGACGTTTGTTTGGAGCAAATTCAGCTCCAGGAGCTGCACGGTTGAATGCAGGAGGGGTTCCACCAATTGCCCCAATTCCTTCCATCGTGGCAGCTTGGCCAAAGCGTTCAGTTGTTGGTGGAGTCTTTAAAGAGAAAAAAAGAGAGCAATGTTATAATAGAACCTTTGTCTTAAGCTTCCCACCCATCCATAGTCCCTCCACTGGAGTCATCTCCACTCAACTATTCAAGGCTCCTTAAAAAAAAAAAAAAAGGCTAGGGGTGGGTGACCAAATCTGTTGAGAACTCTAGCAAATAACTCTGAAAGGTTATCCTAATTAGGAAGCCACCCAACCATCCTACCTTTAACTTTTTATCCACGTTCCTCACTACTGAGTAAATAATATCACATACTAAATTCCTAGGCTGGGTTAAGTCCTAGACAAGTCCTTTTTCATCCTTTTTCACAAGGCCATCATTCTTCAGCAACTTTAAGCCTATCCAGTTTGGGCGCTATCCATTTTGACACTAGAACTAAAACAACCCCAGGATTATATAAGCCATGAAGCCTTTGGATTCAGATCTATTTTACGTGACAATTCCTGGCCTTCACTGACTTCCCTCCAAACAACTTGTACACGCAGGGTAGCAACTAAACAGTCAATCAGACTGGTCAGCCAGCCAAAGGCATTTGCTCAACACTCCAAGATAAAGTATAGTTTGAGACTGAGTTTGCTTAATATTCAAAAATAAAGATCGTGAGCTGGCTGGTGAGCTCAGCTGCTCAAGAGCATGGTGCTGATTATACCAAGGTCCAAGATTCAAGATCCTGAGGTTACATTAAATGGATACCAGTAGTCCTAAAGACTGTTACCTGTAGCAAATCGAGGTAGGCCCAGAGGCTGTTAAGGCAAAGCCCTTTCTCCTACTATCATTTAGTTACTATAAGGCCCTGCAGTTTATTACCAATCCCAAGGTTCCATCTGGCATCATAGTGGCAGGCCCTGGAGGAGCTGGGGTACCAGCTGGCACAGGAGCAGGGGGCATGGCACCTCTGTTGTTTATACCCATAGCACCTAAAGCAGAGTAGTGTGATCAGTACAGGGGATGGAGATTGTTAATCTCTTTCTATGCTAAAGAAAACAATTCAGAAAGAACTCTGGGTTAAGACATGTCACCCCCCAAAATGATGCTCCTGGAAATGTCAGCCCCTTAAATCTGAACTAGGTAGGAGAAGCTACATAGTTCATCAGAGGCCAGACAAAGAAGTCAGAGCCATTAACCTCTTAAGTCCTTACCTCCCATAGCCATCTGACCCATCCGTATCTCCTGTTCTCTCTGAAAAACAAAAAATACTCAAGACAGTCCAAGATAGCAGTGCATTTTACCACAATCCATTGAGCACCACACACTAAGGGAAGTAGATAGAGTGATAACACATCCCAAGAGCACTGAGACCAAGCTGAGGAACACCAACAGCTCCCTGCTAGTTGTGCATTGAGTTCAAGGTCACAGAGCTAATAGGATACAAGTCAGAGTCTTCTATTAGGAACAGAAAGAGAAGTGAAAGTAAGCGGGAGAGACAGGTGATTTCTTCTAAGGCTCCAACTTGTACAACTGCAAGGACAACAGAGGACTAGCCAAGGCTGCTACAGGCCTTAATATATCTCATCCTACAGTCACTGAGCCTAAACAGCATACAGTGGCCCTAGCTTTTCATCCTAAATTGCCCGTGAGGCAAGAAGAGCTCCCCTTTAAGCCTTACCTTTCCTTCTCATGAATTCTTTTTTCTAAAAGAAGTTTCATAGCACAGCAAAACTGGTTGTAACCTGGTGTCCTAGCAGACAATTCATGGTGGGTTTGTCAAAACACAACTAGCCTGGTTCATCATGGGCACATGGGAGATATACCGCATCAGGGAAGGTTCCCTTGAATCCTTCCTGCTGCCGCCGCATCATTTCTTCCTGTTGCCGCCGCATCTCTTCCTCACGGCGCCTGCGCTCCTCCTCCTGCCTAGAGAGCCACCAAGGTATTTAATACAGAGGCATCCCAGAACTTGGGCAGATTATCTTAGCAGGGGACTCAACCAAGGAGATTAGCCTACTGAAAACTATCATAACTCACCAGGAAACTCACTGTTAAGTCTGCCCGGCCTTAAGGCAACCCTCAAGGGAGCCTCATGAGACCAGCACTCAGTTGCTTTCTCTTTAGTGCAGTCCCAAGTAATTCCTAGAACCACAGGCAGCTAAAACATCTCCCATACAAAGGGAGAACCTGAGAAGCAGCCAGGAAATATTTGCCAACATATTTACAAGTGCATGAGGTAGCATGGTGGTAGGAAACAGGAGTGAGATATTACCTTTTAGAATTGTCAGAGAAAAAGGGTTCAAGAAAAAGAGTTACCTGAGCTCCAGTTGCTTTCGTTTTTGCACCTCTTGGTTGTGCAACTCTTCCATCCTCCGAAGTTCTTCTTGGCGCCTCATCAAATCTAGAAAAACGAAAGACTGATTAAGAGTGTTCTTCATTCTTTTCATACAGGCCCAATAATTTTCCATAAGTAAAGATCCAGAGAGCAAAGAGGATATAATCCCTGAGTGGCCACCCAAGGTGTCCAGATTCCAAAAATGAAATCAAACCTATCATTTCCTTCTCCACAGAATCTAGTATTCTCTGCCACAACTCCAAGCCCACTTGCCTACCAAGATCAACAAAATATTTCAGAGAATAAAAGCAGAGATTTAGGCCTTTCTCCAGGGATACAAAGAAACTCCTGAAAAAATCATTTTGTCCTTCTTCTAGCTTTAAGATTTACAGTACTCACCCTGCCTCATTAGCATGACCTGGTGCTCATGGCGAGCAGCCTCCATCTCCATCTCCAGCTTCTCACGAGCCTCCTTGATGTTGCGGTCCACTTGGTCCTGCTGCTGCTTCTCCATCTCAATGAGTGCCTTCCAGCGCATGGCATACTCATACTCAAAGGAGCCAGGCTGTGCAAATCTGGGTGGCTGCTCTCGTTCCCTATAGACAAGGTTCCAATGTTACTAATTTTCCCCAACTAAGCATTGCATTCCTTCTGAGGGCCAAGTTAATGGTCACCAGTGAACATGTAGAGCAAAGACCTGCCTCTTTTACATATCCCTTTACAAGCTTCCTCAAGAAAAGGCAAAAACCTAATGGGGAATCTATCAGGACCACATACTTGTGAAATTGCTGGTTCTTTATAACCAGCTTTTCTGGAAGTCCCTCTTCATCATCTAACTGGTCCATGGGCTCCACTGTCACAGGTCGAGGAAATCTGGGAGAAAGAAGGAAGCTCAGTGTTAATCAAATCATACCCTACCAGGCTTCCCCCTCTACACCTGCCACCAACACAATGATCTACTTAGGGGTCGGGACTGGACAACTGAACATACTTCTGAAGTTTTCACACCTAGCCACAAGTAATCAAGTCCTTTAAAGGCATTATGGAGAATCTGGGGTAGATAGTAAGGATAGAGTCAGGCTTCAGATCTCTGAATATAGCCCCCAAAAGACATTCAAAGTAGGTAGATGCAGTACTTAAGTATAGCCTAAATATCTTGATATCTACAGAACTCCAGGAAACAACCTGAGGTAAATACTAAGAGATAGTGCATGCAAAAAGCAACTTTTCAAAGTTCTAAAACTTCAAAGTAAAGGGAGGCTTAACACTGATTAAATGACAACCTACTGAAAGACCGAAAAGGCATTTTTCTTAAACTTCATACCACTTCCATTAATCTAAGGCTATATTAAAACCTTACTAGGAAAAACAAACAAACAAAAAAGTGCAACAACAAAAAAACCCTACTAGAAAGCTCCATTAGTATCAAAAGGCTTTCTTTTTATTCTTTAATTTTTTGGCAGCTGGCCAGTACAGAGATCTGAACCTTGACCTTGGTGTTATCAGCACCATGCTCTAACCACGGGAGCAAACTGGCTAGCTCCAAAAGTCTTTAAATGAACACAGGAACATGATTACTAGAGGATAACTTTCTGGACCACAGAAAGAATTAACAACTTAAAGGTCTGTTTCTGAAAATGACCCCTCACTTACGTGGTTAGCAGGAAGGAGCCTTCACTGCATCTGTCCAGAGCTTTCCGAGCAGCTGGCTTCCCTGAGAACTCAACTATGCCTTTTCCTGAGGGCCTTCCTCGATCATCCACGATGACTACAGCCCTCTCCACCTGGCCAAACACAGAAAAGGCTTCTTCCAGCAGTTCATTGGACACGTACTGAGGAAGGTTTCGGACCGTAAGGGATGCACTATGGCAGGCAAAACGTACACGCAGCTGCTTTCCACGGAGTGGCATATTGTCCAGCTCCACTTTGGCAATCTCCGCTAAGGTTCGTGTTTCCTAGGAAGAGGAAAATTAAAATAGCTCAGTTTGACAATGACCACCTGAGCAGTCATCAACAGTCTGAAGTCAAATAGCTCAGTAACGAAATGTATCCTAAAAAACCTTGGCAAGAAGCATACAAAGAAACATGAATAGAACTGGAAGAATTGAACTGTGTGTTTCCGGTAACTCTGATTACCCTAATTACTCTAATGGCCTTGCAATAATCAGATGTAACTGGAAATTATACAAGTTAATACAACTTACATGGTCATCAATTTCATAGGTTACTACTCTTAGTAACAGATCATCCAAAAAACAAGGACCATCCTAAAATCTACGCTTATAATACAGCACCCAGAATATTTTAATTTTCGTTATGTATCAGACATACTTATGCCCTCCAAGAGGACTCTTCAGAATCAGAACTTGATGGGACCCCCCTCATAATACTAAAGAGGAACCTGCAGGGCCAGCCCGTAGCTCACTTGGGAGAGTGTGGTGCTGATCACACCAAGGCCACGGGTTCGGATCCCTATATAGAATGGCCGGTTGGCTCACTTTGGAGAGCGTGGTGCTGACAACACCAAGTCAAGGGTTAAGATCCCCTTACCGGTCATCTTTTAAAAAATAAAATTAAATTAAAAAATTAATAAAGAACCTGATAGCCAGAGAAAATGACTTGCCTATATTCTGTAGTAGCAGACCAAAACGAAAACTAGTTCTGACCACTCCATCCAGTGATCTTACTGTCACACTATGCTCATTTATGGAGGCAGAGTAAAAATGGTTAAGATGGTAAATTTTATATTATGTATACTTTACCACAATTAAAAATTTTTTCAAAGATACAAATAAAACTGTCCCCTCATGGTTTTGAAGAATCTTAAGTGAGACAATGTATGTGCAAAGGCTCTGGAAATGGGGGTAGAAAATAGAGGAAGGGTATAGATAAAACAAAATTAACCATGAGTTGATAATTATTGAAGCTGAACAATGTATATGTACAGGTTCATTATATTATTCTGTTTACTTCTGTATGTTTGAAATTTTCCAATTAAAACATAAAAAGTTTTGGGCCGGCCCGTGGCTCACTCGGTAGAGTGCGGTGCTAATAACACCAAGGCCCCGGGTTCGGATCCCACATAGGGATGGCCGGTTCGCTCACTGGCTGAGTGTGGTGCTGACAACACCAAGTCAAGGGTTAAGATCCCCTTACCGGTCATCTTTAAAAAATAAATAAATAAATAAATAAATAAATAAATAAATAAATAATAAAAAAAATAAAACATAAAAAGTTTCAAAGGGCATACTTTAGCACAGTATCCTAGGCAAATAAACCTACGGTGTCCTTAAAAAACAGTAACAATGACCTATGGGAAAAAAATAAATAAAAATCTGCATTTTTTGTCTTGGTTCCGCCAACTATAAGCTTAACAGACCATCTGAGAATTATTTCTACCACCGCCTTTTCCATATTCATCATGCTCCAGCTTTCCCACCTTTTAGAGTACATGCCTAAAGCCCACAGTTGCTCACCAAGCGGATAAAGCCAAAGCCTTTATCCTTATGAATGAAGACTTCGCCTGCCTTCCCATATTTCTCAAATAGTTTCCTCATTTCCTCCTCAGTGATGTCAGGAGGAAGATTGCCCACAAAGAGACGGCTACGCTGGGTGAAGGTCTTCTCTCCTGGTTTCCTAAAATTCTTCAGGTCAATAGTCAAGCCTTCATCTGAGAGAAGACACACAGTCACTCAAAAGATTGGGGAAAGAGAAACACAGTCACGTCCCCAAAGAATTATAACTGCTGCTAGATTAATAAATATATTGCTGTAGAGAAAGCAAACACCATTCCCCAATGCAACTTATCCACCAACCAGTTATGGGTAAACTGCACCTCAGAATGTGAAAGCAGAATGCAGAAATCTGGGGGGACTTCTCAACAGCTCTAGTATTGGCCAGAAACCAAGCTGTACTAAGCCAAAGAATGAAAGACAATACAGGAGCTACTTAGGGGCCGGCCCGTGGCTCACTTCGGAGAGTGTGGTGCTGATAACACCAAGGCCACAGGTTCAGATCCCTATATAGGGATGAATAGGGATGGCCGGTTAGCTCACTTGGGAGAGCGTGGTGCTGACAACACCAAGTCAAGGATTAAGATCCCCTTATCAGTCATCTTAAAAAAAAAAAAAAACAGGAGCTACTGGCCAAAGAGAAAAAATAAGCAATTCAAGGAGCCCTACATTACAAGAGATCAAATTTTAAAATTTAAAACATAACTGCTCCACTTTCTTAATCTCTCACCAATTTTCATTAACGTTAACAATTCCCTTTCAGACTTGGGGCAATGGGATAGGTACTCAAAGTTTACTGAATGAAAGGGAATGTACATTTAAAGACTTTTTATTCTGATTAAAAGTGGGCTGGCACAGTCCCCAGGCTAAAAGTATAATACTCAGGACCAGACTTCTTCTCCATTAAGTCTTAAAGACTTGTTCTATATTCTCTTTAACTACCAGTCATCTGATGACTACCTCTAAGAACCAAGCTGAGGTAAAACATGCAGACATCTGTTTAGTAGTAGAACATGCCAACACAGCAAAGCAACCTATACTCAACTGCTGTTATATGTTCACTCCTTGGTTTCAGGAAATCAGCCTTTCTCCATCATAAGAAGTATTAAGAGATAAATAGGGAAAAGAAGAACAAAGGTGTGCCATAAAGGCCTATTCCTTTATAATCCCAAGAGACTAATCTAAAAACCAAGAAACCATTCCCAAGAGGGAACCTATTTCTACCCTATCACCTAGGATCTACTCACTTTGGCTGCTGGCCTGTTGCCCATTTGCAGGTATTGGTGGCGGTGGTGGCTGCTGCTGTTGCTGCTGATGATGCTGCTGGTGATGATGCTGATGATGCTTTCTTGGAGTATGGTTTTGCTTCTCCAAGTTAAAGGTTTTATTGCTCTGCATTTTTGCACTCTAAAAAGAAAAGGTGGGCTGTCGAATACATTCAGTGCTAAGAATGAAATTAGTCTCCTCCCTGATGGTTAATCACCTTTGGTATATTGGCTTTTGCCAGATCCAAAAGTTGGTTATTTTGAACAACTATGGCAAAGGAATACAATTCAAAAATATAAAAGCAATGAAGATCAGCAGTTATAGTGAACATAGAAACTAGATGAGTACTGGATGAGAACAGCTTGCACTAGAATGACTTAGGGAATCTTCCGGTTCAGTATTATAATTATTCACACATTAATAGGAAACTGCTTTCCCAAAAGAATCTATCTCCTAAAAACTGGCCTTATCACATATTAAAGCATGTTTTGAAAAAATGATGATTGAAATAGATTCTAGTTATCACAAGGACAAAGACTAATAAAGTCTTGTTCCTCTCGGGAACCTAGCAAGTCCCAGCCCACAGTGGGGTAAGACATACTAGGGTTTGAATCATGGTCCTTATACTTACTAGCTATGGGCCGGCCCGTGGCTCACTCAGGAGAGTGTGGTGCTGGTAACACCAAAGCCCCGGGTTCGGATCCCATATAGGGATGGCCGGTTTGCTCACTGGGTGAGCGTGGTGCTGACAACACCAAGTCAAGGGTTAAGATCCCCTTACCGGTCATCTTTAAAAAAAAAAAACAGAACAAAACTTGCTAGCTATGTAAATTACTTCTGTTTCTTCAGCTGTTATAAAAAGGATGATAAAAATACCTGTCCTTCAAGGTGGCTATGAGGATTAATAAACATATGAAAATACTAGCCTACTACTGGCATAGAGTAAGCACTTAGTAAATAGTTATTAATCACGATGGAAAGATAAATGACTACCAAATCAATAAGAGAAGCAAATATAAAAAGATAAACACACAACCATAAAATGTTAAATTCTGGCATTAAGAAATCAACATAAGATTAAAAAGAAAAATGAAAATTCCTGGTGCAATCCAATTGAATTCAAAAGTTGACAATTTTGTTTTACTTTAAAAAAATTTTTTATTATACATACATGTGAGGTACAACGCTGATTTTCAATAATTGTGCACAATAAAAAGTTGACAATTTAAAAATGAACATTTTCTCCATCAATCAGGTTAACAAACTGAGGACCATCTTCCACATACAAGGACAGTGCTCCAGTAAATGAATTATTTTTAAAAGGGCAAAGTCAATCCTAAATTCTTTCCTTCAAATCAGAGACCTTCTTAAGTCAGAATTTAGCTGCAGGAAAGATACAGAAAATTTTTCATGAATACTGTACTGTTAACATTATAACCCCCTTTTTTTCGGCAGCTGGCCTGTACAGAGATGGAACCACAACCTTGATGTTATCAGCACCACTCTAATCAACTGAGCTAACTGGCCAGCCCACAATCTCTTTAAAACAGAGAAAATTGTTATTTCTCCAATGCAGGAAATACAACAAAGGCTAGATAACTATTGATTTGGATGGTGGGTACATGAGAATACTTTGATGTGTACAAAAACTTTCCTAATCCATTTTATATCATATCCCACAACTTGGAAACATTAATGCAACCTCAAATTCTGTATCCAAAAGCTGTTTCATAAGACAATAGGTAACATGAGCTATCAAGATGTTCATATTCTCTAACTCAGGAATTCTGTTCCTAGAAATTTATCCTAAGAAAGTAATTTTAAAATTAAAAAACTATGTCCATGAAAATGTTCAAGGTAATAGAATAAAAATGACTTAAATATCCAAAATTAGGAGAATGACTTTTACTTAATTACGATACATCTATACAATGAAATGTTACACAGTATTAGAAATTATGAAGATCATGTAAACATGAAAGATATTTGATGATCTAAGGTGGGAAGTTTTTTAAAAATTTTAAATGTGTGAATGTAGACAAGGAACAGAAGGTAGGCAAAGATGAAAACAACTGCCTTATAGGTAATTAATGATTTTTTATTTTATTAATTCATTCAAATATCCATTGAATGCCTATTTCTCAGCACTATTCTAGGTGCTTGGGATAGATCAATGAACAAAGCAGATTCTTGCCTTCAGAGCTTACCTTCTAGTGAGATAAAACAATATACAAAATAAATACACAGTACTGAAGAAGAGGTAAGTACTACAGGAAAATAGAGAAAAACGGGGAAAGGGCAGGGGACGGGGCAAAGTGGATAGGGAGGGAAGGAGGCAGCCTGATTTTAAATAGAGCGGTGAGATAAATCTCATTGAAAAATTAACATTTAAGCCAAAACTTGAATTTTCCCATCTATATCATTTCATCAGTCTTGTTTCTCATTAAGGAATAAGAAACTACAATAAGGAAAAAAACACACACAATAAATAAATAAATAAGGTACTTATTACAAAATAAATATTTAATATAGAAAACTTAGAAATAAAAACAAAAATAAAATAATCCATAGACCTACAACTAAAATATAGTCACTGTTAACATTTTGGTATACCCTTCTAGTTATTACTTGTATGTATTTGAAATGGGATATTATAAAACTATTTTGTAACTTGCTTTTTCTACTTTACATCATGAACAGCTTTCTTTTACAATAATTGTTAATGGACATAGTATTCAATTGTCAGTCAAACCCCATTGTGTTGGACACTTGGGTTGTTTTTAATTTTTCACCATTATAATCAACACTCATAGCTAAATCTTTGGGCACATCCATGATTAAATATTCCTCCCAATTTTCCATTTTTTTGCTTATTTACTTTCCAAGACATACACTTTAGTAACTGAAATAATAATGCACCATTGCATATTCATCTTTTCCTCATTTCTGTAGTGTCAACTAAATTTACTAAACTACTTCCTACATTTGGGAGGCATACGGGTTTTCAGCTTTTTCCTATTATAATGTGGCAGTAAATAACTTCTTGCTTTTAGCTTTCTGTTTAATTATTTCTTTAGGATAAATTCTTAAAAATAGAATCTATCTTTGTGACTCTGGATTAACTTTGTGACACAGTACAGCATTTTTTTCTCAAAAAATTGGAACAGTTTTAAACGCCATGAACAGGTGTAGCAGTTTCATGGCAAATGGGATACCTTAAAAAAAAAAAAGAAAGAAAATCCTGTTTTTAACAATAAGATATAAAAGTAGGAAATTAAAACACACAATCTAAAGTCCACCCCAGAAACAGTTGGTGATGAGAAAAGGTGGGCATTAAAATCAAATCTTTTCGTATGTGGGTCCCAGGTATTAAACACTTCCCCCTTTCCCTGGTCCCGAAGTGGCCCAACATTGGAATGCACTGGTGAAGGATAAATAACACTGTAACAGTGACCACAAACTAGTAAGTACTCAAGAAGTATTTCTTCCTATCACCTACTTCTGATGATGACTACCAATATAATTTGGAAATATGTGCAGAGATCTCTTCTGAGTAATAAATCCACTGCACTACTAGGCCTTTGAAAAGAGAACAAAGCACAAAGATCACCAGCAAGGACTTTGAGAGAAAATATGTATTGCTGGTTTAGAAAGACTATTGCTACGGGCATGATCCAGTTGCACAAATGTTTAGGTACAGGACCAAACAGTACATCACACATATCTAAAATATAAATAAATGCTCCCCTGATTTTCAGGAAAAGGGTCAACTTTTTAAAGAGGAAACTGCGGAGAAAATCTGGTATAAATTTACCAGACAGAGATGGCCGCCTAGGTGGCCAGCCTGCAGCTGTAAAATGAACTGACAGGGTAGGGTCCTTTTCTAAGAGTTTCTTAGGACCTTTCATTCAATACCTAGGAAGTTAGATAAGGACACGTTATAAATCTAGCCAGTGTCCCCCCTACTAGAGATGCTAGATTTAGCAAATAAAACATACAACTCACAGTTAACTCTGAGTTTCAGTTTCAAACAATGGGTTTTTAGTATAAGTACCATACGACGTATCCTAAAAAAGAATTCGTTGTCTATTCTAATTCAACTGGGTGCTCTGTATTGTATCTGGCAACCCTACCCTCAACTTCGATCGAAGACGTCAAAGTGCCTCCAAGTCCTCTCTAACATCGACTTCTCTGTTAAAAACACAAAGAAAGGCGCCAGCTTATGATGAGTTTTTCAACGTGGAAAATACCCGATAGAAAATCCATTAATTTCGTTTAGGAAATCCATAAGTTTCGTTTTAAAAAGTGATGCTATAAATCGGTCGAGGAACTAGGCAGCAAGACTAGAAAAAGTGCATACAGGAACCCGGCTACAAAAGCGGTGGGGTCTGGGCAACCAGAGGAACTTCCAAGCTAAGAGTTCTGACAAAGAAAACATCGCTCGAGGGGCCCCACTTGCCCATTCTTAATTAATGGCCTCGCGGGGCCGAGAGGAGGAGTGCCCGACAAAGCGCCTCCTTCTCCAACCACGATTTCAGGGCTCTCACTTAATAGACCCCACACCTTTGGGCCCAGGGCGGCTCAGAGGCCGGGAACTTACATGGCTAAGATTCGGAGATGAGTCGCACAAAGAAACGGGACGGGAAAGAATACGGGCGACGGGTTAAAGCCCGAGGCGAGTTGAGAACGCTGGGCCCCCGCGGGTGGGCTGAGGCCGTGTGACGGCGGGGACAAGGCCTCAAGGGGCCTTGGAACAGCCATCCTCCCTCCAAACCTAGCCTCGCCCTAGCCTCTTCCTTCGCCGACTGTCGCAAGAAATCCCACTCCCTCCTAAACAAGAACCAAACCGTCTCAAAACTCACCCTCTACCGACTGTTCTCTCCTCAGAGTAACGGCGACGCTACACGGCCTCTACCGTACCGAGAAAAGAGCGCGCGACAGCCGGAAACGAGACAACGGAGCTCGGTGCCGCCCAAGGGTTATGAAGTGCTGCCTTCTATTGGTAATCTGAGCTGCCAATCAAAGTTTATCTACAGAGGCGGAATCATTTTTCCGCCATTTCTTAGATTCCATTGGCTACCGAATGCCAAAGGCTTGAATTCTTGTGAACGACAGATGGGGACAAAGAGCGAAGCTTTGTGCCTAATGCGCATGCACAGAGGCCGTGCGCGTGAGACGGAAAGGGGAGAGAGGAGGGGGAGGGGGG
>NW_007726442.1:237491-248949 GCF_000696425.1 Galeopterus variegatus
GGAGGGGGGGAGGGGAATAGGGAGGGGGAAGAAAGGGGTGGGGGCTCAGAAGGAGAAACACAAATGTTCTAACGGAAAGACTAAAAGACCAAGTGGTGGGAGGAGGAAAGGAGAGGAAAAAAAGGGAGAGAGGAAAATGGAAAGAGACAGAGGGAAGGGGAGAAAATGCGCGCGTAGGCGTGCTCTGAGAGTTCCTGCACTGCGCCTGTGCAAGAAGCGAGAGTAACAATGTCATTGTATTCAGTGTAGTAGATCTAGCCTTTTCCTACTGAAAAAAATGCCCCGCCATGTTCCCTTTTCACGCTTCCTCCTTAGGGCTTGCACCCTGATACCACGTACTTATCAGATTTCTAGTTACTTCTCCTGCTGCCGGAGCTACTCGAGAAGTGCATCGGAAATAGTCATCTCTATGGTCATGGTCATAGAAGGGGGAGGGGGACTTGACACCTTAGTGTATGTGAGATTACTTAGACCAGCCCCCTCATTTCCATGGTAACCAGGGAACCTAGCATTCCGAACATCACTGTTCCTATGATTTACAGAAGGATTCAACAGGTGTCATCATTGGCATGGATATATTGTAGATCGTTACTGATTCTGTATTCCGTAGGAGGCCTGTCAGGTAATCACCTTGACTCGCCCCTGTGATTAAGCAAGGAATACAAGGCTTAACTGATAGGTGTTTGTAGTTAATTCCCACTAGTTAACTAATTCAAACTCAGAGTTGCAGGGTATCCCAACTGTCACCACCTTATGTGCAAACACAATGATCTAGACTTGGGCAGCCCGATAGAACTTTCTGCAAGACTTGAAATGTGAATGCGACTGAAGAACTGAATTTTTAATACTATTTCAATTTAAATAACCACATATGGCTACTGGCTAACATATTGGACATGTCTAGACCCAAACTTTTTATTTTTTTGCTGGCCAGTACAGGGATCAAACTCCAGACCTTGGTGTTATCGGCACCATGCTCTAACCAACCAAGCCAACTGGCCAGCCCAGACTTTTGGAGAAAAATAACACCTTTATTATGAAAAAAGAAAATGAATACTGCTCATGGAAAAAAAATCAAATGCTCATCAGTATAAAGAGAAAAGTCTCCCCCTCTACTCATCCCCTATATCCACTCTCCAGAGGTAGCAATTATGACTACTTTCTTACATTTCTATTCTCTATGTATGTACTGTCCTGGTCAAACAGAAATGTTTATACTTTTTTATATACATAGGATTAAGGTTGCTATGAGTTGAGTGTTTGTCCCCTCCAAAGCTCATGTTGGAACTTAATCCCCAATATGTCATTTGAAAGGTAGGGCCTTTAACAGGTGATTGGATTGTGAGGACTGTGCCCTCATGGATGGATTAACCTATTCATGGATTAATGTGCTAATGGATGAATGGTTATAGAAGTGGCACTAGGGGCTTTATAAGGAGAGCAAGTGAGCACATAAAAACACTCTTGCTTAGCCCTCACCATAAGGTAGCCTATGTTGCCACAGGACTCTGTAGAGAGTTCCCACCAAGAAGAAGGTCCTCGCCAGATATACCCCCTGGTCATTGGACTTCCCAGCTTCTTTCTTATAAATTACCCAGTTTCAGGTATTCTGTTATAAGCAACAGAAAATGGACTAATACAAAAGTATACATACTTTTCTGAGCCATGACGTTCTTACTTAAAAAAATACCTTAGTTATCTTTCCATATAAATGCATAAACATCTATGAGGACCCCTTTTAATATCAAATATTTTATAGACTCCCACATGATGGTTTTTAGTATCTGTTGAGTGAAAAAAATACATAATTACAAAAAAGCTAATATGGATTCAGTAACATTTTAATGAATTTATACTTTATCACAATAGCCATTTATATTGAAAAACTAATGAAGCAAAATAAAATTTTTTGTATATGTGTGTATCTTCTCAAGGCAATCACAACATAAGCTAAGAGATGTTCATGTAAACAAATAATTGCAATACTGTAGGCAAAGAAAATAGTGGTAGCATATTGGAGGTACAGTGGCAACTAAAAGGTAGCATGGGGTCGGCCCGTGGCTCACTCGGGAGAGTGCGGTGCTGATAACACCAAGGCCACAGGTTCGGATCCTATATGGGGATGGCCGGTTGGCTCACTGGCTGAGCGTGGTGCTGACAACACCAAGCCAAAGGTTGAGATCCCCTTACCGGTCGTCTTTTTAAAAAAAGGTAGCATGGATCTGCTTGAGTGGATCAGGAATGGCCTCACAGGAAAGAACACCTTTGAACTGGGCCTTAATCAAGTGGATGAAGTCAGAGAGGCCAACGTGCAAAGGGTCAGAGGCAGAATGAAATACTAGGGTACTTCAAAAAGTTCATGGAAGGGCCGGCCCATGGCTCACTTGGGAGAGTGTGGTGCTGATACCACCAAGTCAAGGATTAAGATCCCCTTACCAGTCATCTTTAAAAAAAAAAAAAAGTTCATAGAAAGATTTGTATTATCTTTTAATTCTATTTTTCCACAAACTTTGTGAAGTACCCTGTTATGTTTTAGGCAGTTTGTCATGGCTGAAGAGAAGTGGGGAGGCTGAGTGATAGGAAATTAGCCTAGAGAGACAGGCATGGGCCTAATAATTAAGGGCCTGTGTCATGCTTAGAAGTTTGTACTTTAATCTGTAAGTGATAGGGAGCCATTAAAGTTTTTTTGTTTTGTTTGTTTTGATTTTTAAATAAAAACAAAACTTATGTTCTAAATTGCAAAGGCAGAGAAGGACCTGTTCTAAGTTATACAGGCAGTGATTTTTTTTTTTTTTTAAAAAAGATGACCGGTAAGGGGATCTTAACCCTTGACTTGGTGTTGTCAGCACCACGCTCAGCCAGTGAGCGAACCGGCCATCCCTATGTGGGATCCGAACCCGGGGCCTTGGTGTTATCAGCACCGCACTCTACCGAGTGAGCCACGGGCCGGCCCAGGCAGTGATTTTTTGGGGCAGTGTTTCTCAAAGTTTGTTCCAGAAATCAGCAATTTTCATAATAATACTAAGACTTTATTTGACTTTTTCCATCTCATTCACTCAGGAAAATGCAATGGAGTTTTCCAGAGGCTTGGGAGTGATTTCACCATTGCCCTGAAGGCTAATGGAATGTGTACTTCTGTATTCTTGTATTTTACATTTTTCTGTTTTTATTAAAAAATCACCACACCAACCAGCCACCAAAAATAAATAAAAAATAAGTGATAAAAACAAAACACAGGGCCGAGCCCGTGGTGCACTCAGGAGAGTGCAGCGCTGGGAGCGCAGTAGCACTCACGCCGCGGGATCGGATCCTATATAGGGATGGCCAGTGCGCTCACTGGCTGAGCGCGGTGTGGCCGGTCTCAAAAAAAAAAAGACAAAAAAAAAACAAAAAAAACTTATGTTGCTTTTTCTGATTATAAAAATAATATATTCTTTTGGGGGAAAATTGGAAAATACACAGAAGTGTAAAATCATCATAATCCCACTGTCCAGAAACAACTGTCAACATCTTGGTACATACTGGCCAGTTAGCTCAGTTAGTTAGAGCACCACCTTGAACACCAAGGTCAAGGGTTCTGATCTAACCCCCGTACTGGCTAGCCACCAAAAAAACCATTTTGGTATATTTTCTTCCAGACATACACACACGTGTATATAGAGACAGAGACAGACACATAGAAAATAATGTTTTCCATGTATAATCGGTTTGAACTTTAGAAAATCACTGTATTAGTTTCCTTAGGCTGCTGTAACAAATTACCACAAATTTGGTGCTTAAAACAACAGAAATTTGTTCTCTCACAGTTCTGAAGGCCAGAAGTCTGAAATCAGTACCACTAGAATGAAATCAAGGTGTTAGCAGGGCTATTCTCCCTCCAGATGATCTAGGGAAGAATCTGTTCCTTGTCTCTTCCAGCTCCTTGTGGCTGCCAGCATTTCTTGGCTTGTGGCTGCATCACTCCAATCTCTGCCTCCATGGGCACATGGCCTTCTCCTCTTTTCTGTGTGTCAAATCTCCTTCTCTCTTATAAGGACGCTTGTCATTGCATTTAGGGCCCACCTGGATAACACCCCATCTCAAGATCCATAGCTTAATCGTATCTGCAAAGTCCTTCTTTTCTGCCAAATAAGGTAACATTCACAGATTCCAAGAATTAGGACATGGATATATTTTGGGGGGCTATTATTCAACCTACCACAATAACCCTGTCAACAGTGTGTAGAATAGATTAGAGGAGATAAGCTAGGAGATAGGGACACCAGTTAGGATACAATGATAATAATTCAGGTGAGAGATTAGGAAGGCCTGAACTAAGGCAATAGTTGTAGGCATAAAGAAGAAGAAATCAAATCCAAATATTTAGAAGCTAGAATCAAGGGGACTTAATAACCAATTAAATGTAGGGGTTAAGGAATGGAAGAAAAATATAATGATTCCCAGGTTTCCGATTTGAGTGCGTGGAAGTCTGGTTGTGCCATTAATCAGGATAGGAAATAGAAGGGGAAGAGCAAGATCTGGGGGAAATCAATCAGTGCATTTCTGGTCATGTTGAGTTTAGGTGTATGTAGAATGACCAGGTGGAGATAAAAATGTAATTGGTTATTGGGGCCAGCCCATGGCTCACTTGGGAGAGTGTGGTGCTGATAACACCAAGGTCAAGGATTCGGATCCCTATATAGGGAAGGCCGGTTAGCTCACTTGGGAGAGTGTGGTGCTGATAACACCACGGTCAAGGATTCGGATCCCTATATAGGGAAGGCCGGTTAGCTCACTTGGGAGAGTGTGGTGCTGACAACACCAAGTCAAGGGTGAAGATCCCCTTACCGGTCATCTTTAAAAAAACAAAAACAAAACCCCCCCATGTAATTGGTTATTAACCAATCAGACATGTAGGTCTAAAGCTCAAAAGAGAGGTCTGGATTGGAGATAAAGACAACATGTGAGTTGCCAACCTAAAGTTGGTAGTGGAAGCTGAGGGCATGAGGGAATGAGAAAACTAAAGTGAAAAGAAAAGATGATGTAGGACAGAAGCCTGCAAAACATCTACAGTTAAGAGGCAGGTGAAGGAGAGGAGCCAGCCAAAGTAACAGAAAGAAGGTCCAAGCGAGGTTTTGAGGGGTCATTTTTTCTAATTATCATTATCAATCATGTATTTGAATACTTTCAAGGTACTGAACACAATAATATGGGGTTTATCAGTACTAAGGATTTCTGTCCTCGGTAAATTACTGAGTAACTGGATACACAGGAAATATCAATCAAGAAAAAGTGATTGACTCAATGTGCAAGACTCTGTCTTAAGGACTGTGAGTGGATGACACTTGTATTTAACATTGTACTAGAGGTTCTAGCCAGGGCAATTGGCAAGAAAAAGAAATAAAAGGTATCTAGAATGTAAAGGAAGAAGTAAAACTATATCTATCTTCAGATGACATGATCTTGTATATAGAAAATCCTAAGGAATTCACTATAAAAACTATTAGAATAAATGAGTTCAGCAGTGTTGCAGGATAAAAATCAATATACAAAAGTCAATTATACTTCTATACACTTGTGATAAACAATTTGAAAATGAAATTAAGGAAACAATTCCATTTATAGTAGCATCAAGGGGCTGGCTGATTAGCTCAGTTGGTTAGAGTGTGGTGTTGATAACACCAAGGTTGAGGGTTCGGATCCTCATACCAGCCAGTCGCAAAAAAAAAAAAAAAGCTTAGGAATAAATTTAACAACAAAAGTGCAAAACTTATATTCTGAAAACTACAAAACATTGTTAAAAGAAATTAAAGATCCAGGGCTGGCCCGTGGCTCACTCAGGAGAGTGTGGTGGTGATAACACCAAGGCCCCGGGTTCGGATCCCATATAGGGATGGCCGGTTCGCTCACTGGCTGAGCGTGGTGCTGACAACACCAAGTCAAGGGTTAAGATCCCCTTACCGGTCATCTTTAAAAAAATAAATAAATAAATGGGCCGGCCCGTGGCTCACTCGGGAGAGTGCGGTGCTGATAACACCAAGGCCCCGGGTTCGGATCCCATATAGGGATGGCCGGTTCGCTCACTGGCTGAGCGTGGTGCTGACAACACCAAGTCAAGGGTTAAGATCCCCTTACCGGTCATCTTTTTAAAAAAAAATAAAATAAAATAAAAAATAAAAAAAAAATAAAAAGAAATTAAAGATCTAAATAAATGGAAAAACATTCCATGCTCATGGATCAGAAGACTTAATGTTGTTAAAATGGCAAAAAACAAGAACAAAGTTGGAAGACTCACACTCTCCAATTTCAAAACTTACTACAAAAGCAACAGTAATCAAGGTAGTGTGATACTGGCATAAATATAAGACATACAGATCAATAGAGTAGAATTGAGAATCCAGAAATAAACCCATGTGTCTATGGTCATTTGTTAAAAACAAATGGTTCTAGGACAACTGGATAGCAACATGCAAAAGAAGGAAGTTGGACCCTTACCTTATAAAATATACAGAAGTTAACTCAAAATGAATCAAAGACCACTACATTCCACCCCTGGACCCCCAAAGCTCACATCCATTTCACATACAAATACATTCATTTCATCCCTAAAGTCTTAACTTGTTTCAACTCAAAAGTCCAAAGTTCAAAGTCCCATCCGTGAAATCAATACAAGTTATCTACTTCCAAGATACAGTGGTGGGACAAACATAGGGTATGTATTCCAGGTCAAAAAGGGAGAAATAGGCCAAAAGAAAGGGATGACAGGTCCCAAACAAGTCTGAAACCCAGCAGGGCAGTCATTAAATCTCAAAGCTGGCAAATCAAGTACCTGACTCCATGTTCAACCTCCTCTGCACGCTCGTGTGGAGGTTGGGTCCCCAAGTCCTCAGGCAGTTCTATTGCTATGGCTTTCCTGGTCTCAGGTGATGCTTTCTCTCTCACAAGCTGGCATTGCATTCAGGTAGCTCCACAGGTCTGGGGTCTCCATGGTGGTCCTGCTCTCATGGCTTCACTAGGCATGGAGCTGATGGGGTTTCTCCGCTACAACTCTGACCCCAGCTTCAGGGAGTTTTGGGGGGACATAATTCAATCCACTACAACCCCATTGAATGGGAAATATATTTGCAAATCATACATCTGATAAGGGGCTTGTATCCAAAATATACAAAGAAATCTTACAATTCAATAATAAAAAACAATAACCCAGTTCAAAACTGGACAAGGGCTGGCCCGTGGCTCACTTGGGAGAGTGTGGTGCTGACAACACCAAGCCAAGGGTTAAGATCCCCTTACCGGTCATCTTTTGGAAAAAAAAAAAACTGGACAAAGGACTTGAATAGATATTTCTCCAAGGAAGATATACAAAAGGCCTAAAGCACATGAAAAGATTCTCCACATCATTAGTCATTAGGAAAATGCAAATCAAACCTACAAGGCGATACTACTTCACATCCACTAGGATGGCTAGAATCAAAGTCATACAATAACAAGTGTTGATGAGGATGTGAAAAGACTGGAACCCTGCTAGTGGAAATGTAAAATGGTGCAGCCAGGCTGGCCAGTTTGCTCAGTTGGTTAGAGCATGGTGCTGATAACACCAAGGTCCAGGGCAAACCCTGTACCAGCCAGCCACGCACACACACACACACACACACACACAAAATATATATATATATGTGTGTGTGCGCGTGTGTGTATATACACACACGCGCACACACACACACACGTATATACACACAAGAATTGAACCCTGGGCCTTGCTGTTACCAGCCCAATTTATATTTTTGTAATCAGAAAAAAAAAATGAAAGTGTCCTCACAAGCACAGGGACTGTGTTTATACATGTCTTATAGCACTTACGGTAGTTTAGGAGTGCTTTATAAATGGTGAATAACAAGTGGAAGAATTGGTCTATTCAGTAACTATAACAAGGCTGAAAATGAGTGCTGAATTGCAGGCCACACTCTTCCCTCCCCAAATATCAGCCCATTCTGTGTTAGAGCCTTTCATCTGTGGCTGATACATACTCAAACTTATCAACTATGGGCACTCTTGGCTTAGTCAAAGACAAAAATAAATAATTTATTTTAAGGATATGAAGGCTCCAGGTTGGGAAGTCCCAGACCTGGCATGAAACAGACATATTTCTCTTATAATGATTATAGAGGGCTACCTCACTTGGTTAAAGGGTAGTACTGATAACACCATGGTCAAGGGTTTGGATCCCCTTACCAGCCAGCTACCAAAAAATAATAATAATGATGATGATGATAGCAACCAGTATCTACTGAGCATCTGTTATATGTCAGGCAGGTGTACATCTCACTTAATCTTTTTTTTTTAAAAGATGACCGGTAAGGGGATCTTAACCCTTGACTTGGTGTTGTCAGCACCACACTCTCCCAAGTGAGCCATGGGCTGGCCCTCATCTCACTTAATCTTAATAGCATCCCTATGAGGTAGTAGTATTTCCATTTTTCATTTGTGGACACTGAGGTTCAGAATGGCTTCACTAAGTACTGAATGGCAGAATCAGGATTTGAGTCCTCCTCCTTCTGATTGAAAAAGCCATGCTCTTTCTATGCACATTAGCTCCTTAAAAAACAAAATATTGGGGCTGGCCAGTTAGCTCAGTTGTTTATAACACCAAGGTCAAGGGTTCGGATCCCCTTATCAGCCAGCTGCCAAAAAAAAAGCAAACAAACAAAAAAACCAAAAACAAAATATTGAAAGCCTATTGTATGCCTGGAGCATTATTTCTAATCCTTACAATAACCCTGCAAAGTAGGTGTTAATATCTTTTTTATTTATTATTATTATTATTATTTAAAGATGACCGGTAAGGGGATCTTAACCCTTGACTTGGTGTTGTCAGCACCATGCTCTCCCAAGTGAGCCACGGGCCGGCCCTAATATCCTTATTTTTAAATGTTAATATTTTTCCTGATTATAAAAACAAAATGTGCTCAGTAGAAAATTTTAGAAAATAGAAGTAATGCAGAAAATTATTTTTAAACTCATGAATATTCCCACTACACAGAGATAATTATTCTTAACATTTTTTAATATTTCCTTCTAATCTTTTTCTATGCATACATGTATAATAGAATTTCTCTATAAAATTAGGTATTTTAACTCCTTTTTAAAATATGTAACATTATATCAAGAGCATTTTTATTTGTCATTAGTTTTTATTTTAATAGACTTTATTTTTTGGAGTAACTTTAAATTCACAGCAAAATTGAGCTAAAAATACCAAGAGTTTACATATACCCCCGCCCCCACACAGGCACAGCCTCCCCACTATCAACATCCTGCACCAGACTGGTACATTTGTTAGAATTGATGAACCTACATTGAAACATCATTATCAACCAAAGCCCATAGTTTACATAAGGGTTTCCTTTTGGTGTTGTACCTTCAATGAGTTTTAATTTTTTTAAATAAAAAAAATTTTTAGAGAAGTTTTAGGTCCACAGCAAAACTGACAGGTAGGTACAGAGATTTCCCATATGCCCCCTGTCCCCACACAGGCACAGCCTCCCCAACTATCAACATCCTGTCCAGTGTAGTAGTAAATTTGTTATAATTGATGAACCTATATTGAAACGTTATTATCAACCAAAGGCCATGGTTTATATTAGGGTTCATTTTTGGTGTTGTACATTCTTTTTTTTTTTTTAAAGATGACCGGTAAGGGGATCTTAACCCTTGACTTGGTGTTGTCAGCACCACGCTCAGCCAGTGAGCGAACCTGCCATCCCTATATGGGATCCGAACCAGGGGCCTTGGTGTTATCAGCACCACACTCTCCCGAGTGAGTCACGGGCCGGCCCGACATTCTATAGGTTTAAACAAATGTATACAACAAATGTATACTGACACGTATCCACTATTATAGTAACATGCAGAGTAGTTTCAATGCCTGAAAAATCCTGTGCTCCTTGTCATTTTTTTTAAAAATGTGGTTGTTAATGACTACATCTATTGCATGAATATAACCAAAATAGATTTAACCAGTCCCCTATTACTGGACATTTAGATTGTTTCCTTATCTCTGTTTTAAAGATAAGAAAACTAAGGCTCAGTGACTTGACTAGTGACTTGTCCAATATCACCTGGCTAACAAGTAGGCAGAGTTGAGATTAAAAAGCTGATCTGATTCCAGAACCCACTCACTCTTATGCCACGACAGTGCCTCTAGAATTAATAATATGCCATTTACCACCCTGAGATTGTCTCCCCTCAACTTGAAAGCTAGTCCACAATCAGAGCAGCTAAGGATCCAAGCATATGTTGAGGAGGGCAGGCTATACCAAAAAAAGTAGGTGGCCCAACTAGATGGAACAAGCAGAAAATGCAAAGGAGAGGTACAAGGATAGAAATAAGAATAAGAGGGAGATGGGTACACAGAATACTAGTTAAGATAAAGAGAAAGCTGGGTTTGGGAAACGTAAAGGGCTTGTCTTGCTTCTATCTCTGCATATAGGAGAAAGCAAAGAGAACCTCAAGGCCGTGCAGGGAGCTAAGAAGGATAAGGTTTCCGGGAAAGTGAATGAGAAAAGGGAGGGTAAAACTCCGGAGGACTACAAGACTAGGACAGGTCTGGTGTGGGAAGGAGGAAAGGCCAGAGGGCAAAGAGGCAGGCTAGAGTAGGCACTGGACACCAAACCTACATGCTCCTAAAGGGACTCCCTTCCAGTCTTAGCCTCCTCTGGTGTCTCAGCTAAAAGCGGATTTTTCAACGTCAGTAGACCTAAGGCTAGTGCCCCCTACTCCTACCCCACTTTTTAAGCCTTAACCTCAGCCACACCCACATGCTAAGGACCATCCAGGCGGGGGAGCGTGAGTGTGTTTGCGCGCGTGCGTGCTCGTGCGTAGGAGAAGCAGAGAGACGGAGACAAAAAGAGACCGGGAGAGAAAGAGAGCGAGAAGAGAGAGATAAACAAGGACAGAAAGACGGAGAGGGGGAGGGAGAGAAAGGAAGGGAGAGAGGTGGAGGAGGAGAGAGTGGGAGAGACGAGAAAGAGGGGATAAGGCGGGGATAGAGAGAGAGGGAGAGGGAGAGAGAGAAAAAGAAAGGGAGAGGGAGAGAGCGCGCGAGCGCGCGATCGGCCCTGGTGAGGAAAACTACTCAAGAAATAATGCAGGGAGCTTCTGCAGGAAGACTCAGGAAGATGATCGCAGAACTTACCCTAACACCGTTGAGGGAATGGGGAGGGTTGCAGGATCTGGTTTGGGGTTCACCAGGCAGTAACGGTTACTGCATACGATTGTCACTAAGCCAGAGCCATTTAACCCGCCCTGAGTGGCTGGATGCCAAGCTTAAGACACCCCATAACTATGACTCTCAGTCTGGTTAGGGGGCCCCCGAGGCTGCAGACAAGAGGAGGAGGGGCACGTGAGGGCTGGGTCCCTGCCTCCCCCCAACCTCCGCTGTCACTCACTACCCCAACAGTTGCCCAGGGGGCGGGCCCCA
>NW_007726442.1:249949-290787 GCF_000696425.1 Galeopterus variegatus
GGGGGGCGGTTGAACACGAGTGGGAAGCGAAGAGAGACACGGGGAGGGGGAGGGGACCGGGAACCATTTGAATGAGAGGAGGGGATCACGGGTAGAGTGGGCTCCAGGAGGTAGGGCGGGCCCGGGTGTGACGGGGGCCAGACTCTTGAGCCAGGTAAAGGAAGCAGGTGCATAGATCTGTGTTTTTTGTGGGTTAGTGTACTCGGCCCTCGGCTGCAAAGGGAACGCCGCCTTTCCCGGGGGCGGGCTTGAAAGCTCCAGAGGCTATCTTTTCCTCCTCAACTAACGGGGCCCCGGGCGGGGGCTCAAGCTCCATCTCCAATGACTATGCTCCACTCCGCAATTTCCAGGCGGCCACTGGGCTGGGAGTCTCGCGCCGGGGGCCGGCGCTGTCTCGCGAGCCCCCTCCTCGAGCCAGCCAATGGGGTTGGTTGCTGGCGCCGCCCGCCCGCCTGGTGCAGAGCGCTGGACGCTGCGAGCGGCGCTGCCATTTAAAGGGGCCGCGACCCCTGTCCCGGCTGTTAGGGAGGGAGGTGGAGAAGGAGCGCGGGGCCGCCGCTGTCTGCAGTTCTAGGCTTGTAGCCGTTACACTAACCCTGCCGCAGGTAGGGGTCGGGCCTGATCAAGCCGAACCGAACCTGCAGGCGAGATCTCGCAGTAGCCGGGAGGGGGGTCTAAGGAGAAATCGTAGCTCCAAAATGTCTTCCTGTAAATGCCTGAGGTGGGGGGTGGGCAATAGGAGAAGAGAGGACTGGGGTAGCAATGGGAAAGGGGGACGGGGCTGAGGAAGTGGGAGACCCTGAAAGGTAACTAGGGGGGAAGGGGTTGGGAAGGGCAGTTTGTGGGGGCTGGAGAAGGGCTGAGGGAAGACCATGTAACGCGGGGAGGGGGGGTGGGGCCAGACAGGGTGGGTAGAGACTGAAGAGCTGGGGGGTTCTAGGAGAGTGGAAAAGGAATAAAAACTGAGATTGCGGGGGCGGGAAAGGCTCCTGGTGGTGACGGCCCTAGGAGACTGTAAGGGGGCGTTCAGCCTGAGGGAGGGTGAAAGGTAAGGGGGGAGGGGAACTGGGAGTTGCAGTCGGGTGGGGGGGTTGCGGGCGGGTGGAACAACCGACTGCCTGGTGAGTGCGGGCACAGGGCCAGGACAGGGAACGCCTCTCCCCACAGGGGGCGCTATATGTGGGGGGGGGGAGGGGTCATTAGGGCTAAAGCCTCTGGAAATATTTGTCGGTTGTGGCGGTGGGGGCTGTTCTTGAGAAATTCAAGTGGATGATGGGGTGTGTCCCAGGGCCTATATAAGAAGGAATTCTGGCTAAGACCACCTCTACTGCCCCCTCTTCTACTCCTAATCTGCAGCCTATATCCAGCTATCCTCATGGACCCCAGTGATTTCCCCAGTCCATTTGACCCATTGACCCTGCCAGAGAAGCCCCTGGCTGGAGACCTTCCAGTAGACATGGAATTTGGAGAGGATCTGCTGGAATCCCAGACTGCCCCAACTCGAGGATGGGCCCCCCCTGGCCCTTCTCCATCCTCGGGAGCCCTGGACCTGCTTGATACCCCTGCTGGCCTGGAAAAAGACCCTGGAGTCCTGGATGGAGCCACTGAGCTGCTGGGGCTGGGGGGGCTGCTCTATAAAGCCCCTTCCCCCCCAGAGGTGGACCATGGTCCTGAGGGCACCCTTGCATGGGATGCAGGAGATCAGACCCTAGAGCCTGGACCAGGGGGCCAGACCCCTGAGGTGGTGCCACCTCACCCAGGGACTGGGGCAAATCCCTCTTCACCAGAGGGGCTACTAGAGCCTTTGGCTCCAGATTCTCCAGTAACCCTGCAGTCCCCCCATACTGAAGAGGAGGAGACTACCTCCATAGCTACCGGGAGAAGGGGCTGCCTTGGGCAGGAGGAGGAACTTCCCCAAGGGCAGCCACAGAGCCCAAATGGCCCCCCTAGCCCTTCAGTGGGAGAAACTCTAGGGGATGGAATCAACAGTTCTCAGACCAAACCTGGGGGCTCTACCCCCACTGCACATCCTTCCTTGCCAGGTAGGTTGCCTAATCATCTGGAGAATCAAGGCTGGGGAGAGGATGGGGGTAAGGAAGGGTGGCTATGTTCTTTGGGAAGTAGTGGGGAGGAGGTAGAGGAGGAGGGCAGAGAGATAAGAGTAGGGATGTGTGTAGTGAAGGAGTTGGGGTTTGGGAGGGAGGAGTGGGGTGTGGCAAAGAAGATTAAGGATAGTAAGGGGGGGAAGCGCAGGGACTGTGGGGGAGGAATGGGGTGAAGTTTCAGGGAGTGGGTTGGGAGGAATGGATTTGGTGGGAGAGGTTCCCTTTTTCTAACCCCAGTGGGCTTTTGGCGCCAGGGTCCTTCCTTCAGGACTTGGGGGAGGACACCAAGCTTCTTGGTTCTAAGATCTTCCCAGCTATTTGGTTCTAGATGAGAGTGGGGTTTCTGGGTTTGATGAATGGTAACTAGGTTCTGGAATCCCTAACAGCATAATGATTTCAGGGGAATGGTAGAAATGCAGGGTCTAGGATTGCATCTCTGATAGGGGAGGGGACAGCCTAGACTTGAGAAGCTCTAGTTTCTCCCCTGTTATGCCTAGTGGTATACCTTTCCTAGGCTGTAACCAGGGTCTTGGGACTTATATAACCATCTGAGTCCAGGGGAACCCACCCATACATTGATGCTTCCTTTTCCTCTTGCTACCTTTGGGTGGTTGCATTTGTTTTTGTTGGTAAAATATAAATTTTCGAAGAAAGGTGGGTTACTTGTGTTTCCTTAACTCCTAATAATTGGGATAGAAAGCTGATGGGAAGGGTAGGATTTTTTTTTTTCATGGAGAATAGCTGCACGCCCTCACCCCCACTTAGTACAGAGCCTGAGGTAACCCTGAGAGGGGCCCCATGAAGCCACAGGCACTTGAGTTTTCCCTTTCAGTTTTGAGTAAGTTCTTCCCCAGGAATGGAGGCGGGGGTTGGTCCAGGGAGGGGGTGGTGAGAGCAAGCTCAAGACTTAGGCTACCTTCTGCTTCCTTTGCAGGAGATGGCCTGACTGGGAAGGCGAGTGAGAAGCCGCCTGAGAGGGTGAGGGGGGGAGGGGATTGAAAGGAGTCTGGTTCCCCCTGTAGCTCTGAGAAGGACAGACCCTTCATTTTCCCTCCCAGATGTTGTTCTGTGGAGAGTGTGTGTAAGGAGAGTCAGGAGGAGGGAGGGAGCTCTTGTGTCTACTGCTTCTTAAGGAGAAAGTCCAGCCTCCCTTTCTCCCCTCCTCCTAAGGGCTGGGCCAAGGGTCCCTACTCTCCCTTCCCCCTCCCATCTTTTATCCCCCCCCTCAAACCCTGTACTAGTATTAGCCTGCCCCTGGTGTCAGCTTTCCTCCCCTCCCCATGTTTCCAAGGTACAGAAGAGAAGTGAGCGCGTTAGAAGAGCAGAGCCTCCCAAACCTGAGGTTGTGGATTCCACTGAGAGCAGTGAGTACGATTTGAGGAAGTGAGACCTGGGAATTCTGGGTGTGGAGAAGAGCTGAAAGTGGGATGTGGCAGGCCATGGGGCTGCTGGCTTCTGGAGTCACACTCATGAAGTACCTATCTCTGCTATGGGTTGGCATGGGAACCGGGGGCAATGGGGGAAATTGAAAACAAGAGCAGTGAGAATGGAGTTTCCTATTTCAGCTTTGCCATCTCCGTCCCTGAATCTTCTCACTTAGAACCCTCCCTTCTACTCCCTGGGAGATTATGGAGTAACCAAGGGAGAGAGACACCAGTGGTTTAAGATACCAGTGTAATGGGGGTGGGTGTGTAAAGGCCAGAACAACAGGGATCCCAGGGTCAGGACTGAACTGTTGGTTGTGGGATGGCTGAAGACCTGATCTGGTGGCCATTTGTCACTGCCCTGACCCCCCAGTTCCAGTGTCAGATGAGGATTCTGATGCCATGGTAGATGACCCCAATGATGAGGACTTTGTGCCATTCCGGCCCCGGCGCTCTCCTCGCATGTCCCTGCGCTCAAGTGTGGCACAAAGGGCTGGACGCTCTGCAGTGGGCACCAAGATGACTTGTGCACATTGCCGGACACCACTGCAGAAAGGGCAGACGGCCTATCAGCGCAAGGGGCTGCCTCAGCTCTTCTGCTCTTCATCCTGTCTCACCACCTTTTCCAAGAAGCCCTCAGGCAAAAAGACCTGTACCTTCTGCAAGAAGTACGTGAGGGTCCTGGAGGAGGGGTGGGCAGAGATCAGGGTGGGAGTAATGGGTTAGACCAATATTATGTTGGCAAGAACCTTGTGCAGTGGAGCTGGGAGAGAGCAATTTAGGTAGAGGGTCAGAGAGTATTTGGCTCTGTGATCATCTATCCCAGAGGAGGGGTGGAAGCAATAAAATGAGAGGGTGGTCCTGAATGAATATTCAAACCTGTTACCACCTCTAGGGAGATCTGGAACACCAAGGACTCGGTTGTGGCACAGACTGGTTCAGGAGGCTCCTTCCATGAGTTCTGCACGTCTGTCTGTCTCTCCCTGTATGAGGCCCAGCAGCAGCGTCCAATTCCCCAGTCTGGGGATCCCGCTGATGCCACTCGCTGCAGCATATGCCAGAAGACTGGAGAGGTGAGGATGCTCAGTGGGGGCTGATTTACAGAGCCTGGCCAGCCCTGACCTGCCCCTCCAATCCTGGGGCTGCAGGGGCCAGGCCCTGTGGAAAAGGGGAGTGGGGAGGAAAGGCAGCCATCGTGAGGGAGCATATTCAAGGATAGAGCTTCTCCAGGATGTATGCAGCTGGCCTTCCTTGCCTCCCTGGACCTCACCAGCAAGTCGGCAGCCTGATGTGCAGGTTGGGGGTCTCTGGGCCCACTGTCTGCTGTGAAGGTCTAGGGTGAGGTGGGGGGCTGTCCTTGCATTGGGGTGGGCGGTGGTGGCCAGGCCCCAGCTCAGGGTGTGTGTGTGTGTGGCAGGTCCTGCATGAGGTCAGCAATGGCAGCGTGGTCCACCGGCTCTGCAGCGACTCTTGCTTCTCCAAATTCCGGGCCAACAAGGGACTGAAAACCAACTGTTGTGACCAGTGTGGGGCTTACATCTACACCAAGACTGGGAGCCCTGGCCCCGAGCTCCTCTTCCATGAGGGCCAACAAAAGCGGTTTTGCAACACAACCTGCTTGGGGGCATACAAGAAGGTGGGGCCAAGGGAGTAGTGCATTAGAGGGCTGTGGAAGGGGGTGTGGTTCTTGGGTGATAAATAAAGGTGCCTGACGGGTCGATGGCTGGGAGAAATAAAGCAAATAAAGGGGGTTTCAATTGTATCTGTTATGTTTTACTTTTGAAGCTGGCTGGTGGATACACAGGTCTTTGTTATATCATCATCTATACTTTTTTGTATGCCTGAAATATTTCATGTTTAAAAAATTTAAAAAATAAAAGTGAAGGGACAAATCCAGGCTCAGCCTCTCCTTCCCCATCCTCACAGAAAAATACACGTGTGTACCCATGTGTCTGGTGCAAGACCCTGTGTAAGAACTTTGAGATGCTATCACATGTGGATCGTAATGGCAAGACCAGCTTGTTCTGTTCCCTGTGCTGTACCACTTCTTACAAAGTGAAGCAGGCAGGGCTCACTGGTAGGTGCAAAGCCCTCTTGTCTGAGACCCCTGCTGGCCTTCCTTCTACCTCCCATACTCCCCTCTTCTAAAGTAATCCCTGCTGCCCGACCTCAGCCCCAACCACATCTTCCCGTGGATTTTCTGTTCCGTCTCTGCACTGCCTTACACCTTCTGTGTGCTCTCTCTGTCTCTCTCTCTGTCTCTCTCTGTGTCTTTCTTTCTCTCTATGCCCCAGGCCCTCCCCGACCCTGCAGCTTCTGCCGCCGCAGCCTCTCTGACCCCTGTTACTACAACAAGGTTGACCGCACAGTCTACCAGTTCTGCAGCCCCAGCTGCTGGACCAAGTTCCAGGTACTCCAGACCCTGGACCAGGGATAAAGGGTGTGGCAACATAGAGAGGGTAGGAGAATTGGGGTAGGCAGGCCTGGGCAGAACAAAGAACAAGCCTGACTCCCCCACCTCACCACCACCACACACAACTTGCACCTCCCTTACTTGTCTTCCTTCCCTCCAGCGCACAAGCCCTGAAGGGGGCATTCACCTGAGCTGTCACTACTGCCACAGCCTCTTCAGTGGCAAGCCTGAGGTCTTGGACTGGCAGGTAAGACCCCTATCCCCACCCACATTTTGCTACATGACCAGACATCTGTCTGAAGGGGTCCTTCCACTTGGCTGCTGCCAGGTCCATATGTTACACTCTGTCCTCCTGCCCTATGCCCCCACCTCAGGACCAGGTGTTCCAGTTCTGCTGCCGTGATTGCTGTGAGGACTTCAAGCGGCTTCGGGGTGTGGTGTCCCAGTGTGAGCATTGCCGGCAGGAGAAACTTCTGCATGAGAAACTCCGATTCAGTGGGGTGGAGAAGAGCTTCTGCAGCGAAGGTAAGGAAATGGGGAAGGGGCCGAAGGCCCTGTACCTTACAGCCAGGGAGAATGGTGGAGAAAGGAGAATGGCTTGGAATGTGGTCCATGGGGCAGGGCTTTCTGCTCAGGATGCTCTACCCCCGTCTGTCCCAAGCCCAAAGGCTTTGGGCACAAGGAACTATTTAGAGAGAGGTTCAGGTGTAGCGCCTTGAAAAGATTGGGTCTCGTGTACTTCCTTATCCCTATGACTCTGGTCTCTTTCCCCTCTTCCCCTCCCAGGCTGTGTGCTGCTATACAAACAGGACTTCACTAAGAAGCTGGGATTGTGTTGTATCACTTGTACTTACTGCTCCCAGACGTGCCAGCGTGGAGTCACTGAGCAACTGGATGGCAGCACCTGGGACTTTTGCAGTGAGGACTGTAAGAGCAAGTACCTGCTGTGGTACTGTAAGGTACGGAGGGTCAGCACATTAGGAAGGAAGGAAAGAGGGTGGCAGGGAGCATGGGCTGTTGTACTGAGATCAGGGTGGGGGCAGATCTCCAGGGAGGGGAGCCAATCTCTAATCTCCAAGGAGAGGAGGATGGCTTATCACAGGGGAAATGGCCCAGCACATTTTAGGGAGGCAGGTCTGATCATCTTGTTGACACCCTCAGGCTGCCCGGTGCCACGCCTGTAAGCGCCAGGGGAAGCTGTTGGAGACCATCCACTGGCGTGGGCAGATCCGTCATTTCTGCAACCAACAGTGTCTGCTGCGCTTCTACAGCCAACAGAACCAGCCCAACTTGGATACCCAGAGTGGGCCTGAGAGCCTCCTGAACAGTGAGTCCCAGGCAGGGGGCACACTCTGTTATAACTGGCCTGTATTATTTTAATCCTAGGCCCAGCTCCTTTCTTCTTCCTCTATTGCATTCACTTCATCCCTGGCCAGAGCTCCTGGTACTGTGCTCTCTTTCAGCTTCTGGACCCTGTAGGTACCAGGGGGAGCCTTGTTTAAAGCTTCTTGGAGTCATAGTCTACTGATTTTCCATAAGGGACATATTTTTAGGAAGTGGGTGCCAACCCAGGTAGGATGAAGCATGTGAGGATTGTGGTTGGTTTTCAGACAGAAGGAAGTGTCAGCATAAGCTCTACCTTTAGTGAGACTGAAGACTGTTGCTGTTTCTAGGATGTTATCCTGGCCCCTCTACAACTCCAGGGATACCAAACTCCTGAGGACCATCTAAAAGAAAGATCAAATTGTGGGTTTTGGGGGGAAATGTAATGTTTCATTCTTCTTGGCAGCTAGGAGCAAAATTTTTCTTGGCCACTGTTGCTGGGGCCTAGAAAAGACTAGACCTGGGATGGAAAGAAGGGGAAATCTTATACTTACCATTTATATATGGTGTGCCTCTTAATGAAGCCCTCCTGGGACAGGGGTGAGGAAAATGAAGAGCTAGTTCCTTGGATGAGGGCATTCATTTGTTTTGATCTATAGGTCAGTCTTCTGAGTTGAAGCCCCAGACACCCTCTCAAACCAAAGTGGAGAACAGCAACACAGTGAGGATCCCAGAGGAAAATGGGAATTTGAACAAGGTCAGGGCAAAAGCCAAGGGGGAGGATAATCTCAGAGGAGGGTATGGTGGTTGGCGGCACTAATGTTCCCTTGTCTCTACAGATCCCTGTGAAGACCCGATCAGCTCCAACTGCTCCTGCCCCTCCTCCACCCCCACCACCCCCAGCAACACCCCGCAAAAACAAAGCTGCCATGTGTAAGCCACTGATGCAGAATCGGGGAGTCTCCTGCAAGGTGGAGATGAAGTCCAAAGGAAGTCAGACAGGTGAGCCAGGGTACCTAGATGTCACAAACTGTATATTCCAGAGTCCTAGGCTTCCAGCCCTATGTCTAGGAGCTGGGCAAGGGGATTTCTTAGATGGCTGAAGTATCATGCATATGGTTGTCCTAGAATCACAAAGTTGTCTCTCAACCTTTGGTTCAAGGGCAGTTTTGTGACACTGAGCACATGTTAGAGCTTTTGGAGGTGACAAATGAGCACAGGTCCTGGGTCAGATGTGACCCATCTAGCAGGTGCTCTGAGAAGACCCCTTTCTTGTCAACAGAAGAGTGGAGGCCACAGGTGATTGTGCTGCCCATCCCGGTGCCCATCTTTGTGCCAGTGCCTATGCATCTGTACTGCCAGAAAGTCCCGGTGCCTTTCTCCATGCCTATCCCGGTAAGATTCCCTGCCCTTCCTGGCTGGGTCCTCTTTTACCCTTCCAGGGTTAAAACCCACCCCTTCTCCTTACTCTCTCTCATCTGCTGGTGTGGTTCTTGGCATTTAGTTGGGATTTGTGCCTCCAGGTGCCTGTGCCCATGTTCTTGCCCACTACCTTGGAGAGCACAGACAAGATTGTGGAGACCATTGAGGAGCTGAAGGTGAAGATCCCTTCCAACCCCTTGGAGGCTGACATCCTGGCTATGGCAGAAATGATTGCAGAGGCTGAGGAGTTAGACAAGGCCTCGTCTGACCTTTGTGGTATGCCATGGACGGTGGCAATGAGAGACAGGGTGCTACCAGTCTGTCTCTGCCTAAGTGGGTGGAGAGTGGTAATCTTGGTGCCTAGTAGAATGGGGGGATAGTTGGGATCAGCCCCTGAAAGCCTGTGAGGGTGTTAGTAGGCAGGAGCTGCAGCAGCTGAGCCAATTTCTCTGCTTCCCAGATCTTGTGAGCAACCAGAGTGCAGAGGGACTTCTGGAAGACTGTGACCTGTTTGGGCCAGCTAGAGATGATGTCCTAGCCATGGCTGTCAAGATGGCCAATGTCTTGGATGAGCCTGGGCAAGACTTGGAGGCAGACTTCCCCAAGAGTGAGTAGGATTTGAGGCATACCCACTGAGTATGGTAGTATTTGTGCCATCAGGAAAGGAGTGTTTCTTGTGACCCTGAGCAAGACCCTAAATAGTGCTCTTCATTGTAACCCTAAGACAGAAGGTTCTCACAGGGAATAGTGCTAGAAGTACCAGGACGGGTGTATTGTTTTAGACTTCTGAGTCTTGGTTTTTGTATGTTTGTTTGTTTTAACCAAAGGCATCAAAAAAAGACTGAGTCTTGTCTTTTTCTGTGTTAATGTTGGTTTGTTTGTTTTAATTGTGGTTAAAACACACAACATAAAACTCTACCATCTTCACCATTTTTAAGTGTGCAGTTCAGCAGTGTTCAGTATATTTACATTGTTGTGAATGTTTGTGTTTTGTGTTTTCGTACCTCTGAGCCTGTTTTTTGGTATAGCCTTGCTGGTTCCTATTGAGTCCAGTGAAGCTGTCTGAGAGGCTCCCTCTTGAGTCAAGTGGGCAAGTAGAAGGGGTGGGGTGGGAGGACTGCAGGGTTGAGATCTTAAGAAATTGATTTCTTCTTTCCTTCTCTTCTATTAGATCCATTGGACATTAACCCCAGTGTAGACTTTCTCTTTGATTGTGGCCTGGTAGGGCCTGAGGACGTGTCTACTGAACAAGACCTTCCCCGGACCATGAGGAAGGTGAGGGCTGGGGCTACTGTGAAGGATGGAGGCCCAAATGGGAGTAGGTGCTCTAGTAGTCAAACCAGCAACCATAGTTTGACCTTCCCCAACCTCCTTTCTCCAATACTAGGAATACTGAGATATAGCCAAACTTTGTTCTCTCCCCAGTTCACAAGGTCATCAAAGCTGTTCCTGGGTTTCTGTAATATGGAAGCTTGCTGTGTTCTTACACTAGCACCTCCCTCCCACAGCCCCACCAGTGGCAAACTGTCCTGACTAGCTTCCATGGTGCCCGTAGCCTTGCCTCTGCCACTCCTCTCCTTTCTTTTCCCCTCCAGGGTCAAAAGCGGCTGGTGCTTTCAGAAAGCTGTTCCCGGGACTCCATGAGTAGCCAGCCTAGCTGTACTGGGCTCAACTATTCATATGGTGTCAATGCTTGGAAGTGCTGGGTGCAGTCAAAATATGCCAATGGAGAAACCAGTAAGGGTGATGAGCTGCGCTTTGGCCGTAAGTACCCAGGGGAGGAAGGAAGGGAAGGGGGGGGAAGGGAAAAAGGGGGTGGACCTGTGATTCAGCTGAAGATATCTAGGAGTGGTAAGGGTATGATTGCTTAAGGGTGTAGGTTCAAGGCTGAGGGCTCTTTTTGTAAATGCTGGGCTTGTTCAGGAGCTAGGCGTGATTAAGGGATGAAGGATGAAGGTTAATGGTGGTGGAGCTAAGTGAAATTCTCCATGTGGAGTTTTCTTTTCTTTTCTTTTCTTTTTTATTTGGTGGCTGGCCAGTATGGGGATCCAAACCCTTGACTTTAGTATTATAACACCGCACTCTAACCAATTATGCTAACTGGCCAGCCCAAAATATGGAGTTTTCTTAATCCCATCCACCTCTACTCTACATCACTGCAGCCAAACCCATGCGTATCAAAGAGGATATTCTTGCCTGCTCAGCTGCTGAACTCAACTATGGTCTGGCCCAGTTTGTGAGAGAAATCACTCGACCCAACGGTGAACGATATGAACCTGACAGCATCTATTACCTGTGTCTTGGCATCCAGCAGGTACCCCTCATATACCACCTCACTTCCTGTCACTGTCAACACAGTAGGCATGGTCCTACCAGAAATGATTCTGTCCCACTCCCTATTCCTCATCTTATCTCCTACTCCAAGTAGGCAGTTTGCCTTTAATCTTCTACTACAAATAGGACACAAGATGTCAGTACTTTTCTAAAATCAAAGCTATATTTTGGGACTGTTGGTCAAGGAGCAGTCTTTGTTGCTATCTGAGTCCCCTGTGTATCCTTAAACCCATTCTAGGAGAGGAGAGATGTGTAGAGCTGGGCTCCTTCAGTGGTGGGGTCATGTTTAGTTTCCACTGGGAAAGGTCAGCCATGTACTACCTGACAAAGGGATCTGGGCTTCTGAAGAACATCCCTTCCAAGCCTTCTCCTCTTCCAGAAAAGCCTCAGTACCTCAGAGTTTTAGGTATACCTTGGGGAAAGCACTCTGGGTCACCTAATCAACCATTTCCAGTCATCTCCTAATTATTAAGGACACCATTTCTGGGACCTTTGGCATCATTGTCTTTCCTCTAGGACCTATAGTCTGGCTTTATGTGTGTCTGTTTTTCTTTCTCCAGTACTTGCTGGAAAATAACCGAATGGTGAACATTTTCACGGACCTTTATTACCTGACTTTCGTTCAAGAACTCAACAAGTCTCTGAGTACCTGGCAGCCCACACTCCTCCCCAACAGTAAGGGACAGGGACTTAGCAACCCTTACACCCTTTCCTCGATTCTTCCAATGTACCATTCCAAGAGTCCTGTGCTGTTTGGTCTGCCACTCTTCATGAAGGGACTAAAGGCAGGAGTGTGTAACTGGATGCCTCAGGGTTTAGAGCTAGAGGAGCTACAGCCTCTGGCCTTGATCATGAGGAGGGGATCAAGACTTAGGTCTGAGGAGCTATCTCTCTCTCTTTTTTTTTGGTGGTTGGCTGGTACAGGGATTGAACCCTGGACCTTGGTGTTATTAGCACCACGCTCTAACTGACTGACCTAAATGGCCAGTCCCCGAGGAGCTATCTCTGGGACCAAGAAAAGATGACCTAGGTTTGGGTGGTAAGTGAAGAAAGAAAGCAAGAAGTTGTGGGACTCCTCAGTGTTTACATCTACCTGCCTGCAAATTGAGGGTGGTGAGAGAAGCTCCAAGTGCAGGTGGAAAGTACATTAAAAAAAACCACCCCATTCTTACTGTATAGCAGAGTATTGGTGCTTTATATCCAATGGCCACTCACTGAATGAGAATCGTGTGGTAAATGCTTGGGAGCAGGATACTTGGGGTCAGAAGTGGTTGGGTCTGGGCAGTCGATCCCTCCTGACCGGCCTCTACCTCTTGACCATTGCAGATACGGTGTTCTCCCGAGTGGAGGAGGAGCACCTCTGGGAGTGTAAGCAGCTGGGGGTCTACTCGCCCTTTGTCCTTCTCAACACTCTCATGTTCTTCAACACTAAGTTTTTTGGGCTGCAGACAGCTGAAGAACACATGCAGCTCTCCTTCACCAATGTGGTGCGGCAGTCCCGCAAGTGTACCACCCCTCGGGGCACCACCAAGGTGGTGAGCATCCGCTACTACGCCCCAGTCCGCCAGAGGAAAGGGCGAGGTATGAGGCTGCCCCTTCCTTTCCTTTTGCCCCTTCTCTGCTCTCCCCTTTCATGTCCCACCATAACCCACCATTCCTGCTAGGTTGGCCCTCTCCTGTCACTAGCTTCCCTCTCCTTCTGTTCCTGTGTTTGCAGAAAAGGCGAAAACAGCCAGTCCTTCTATGTGATGGGCAGTGGCTGTTGCATAAATAGGAGGTTATCTGGCTGCCTATTTCCCACCTTTCCTCACTTCAAGGCAGTTTTCTTGCTTGCCTACTTTTTTGGGGTGGTGGCCAGGTAGGGAGCTGTTGGGTGCGTTTGGTTGTAGGGGAGAGTTGACAGAGTGAATGACAGGCTTTCTGTGATTCTTTAATATCAGGCATAACAGGAATCGCACGTTGGTTACTATTCTTTCTGGCCCTGGATTTCTGTCTTGTCTGAGTGCAGTTCCCAGGGTCCTTTCTCTGGACCTGCACCTCTACTGATGCACAGGAGGTTGGGGCCATCACTGTTTCTCTATCCCGGAAGGCAAGCCCATCCTTGCAATACAGTCTGTTTTACTAGTTTGTTTGTGTAACTTCTGAGGTCACCTCTTCAAGGAATCAGTTTGGGGAGATTATAGAGAGCGACTTCAGCAGTAAGAACTGGGGAGGGCTACAGAACACCGCTACAGGATGTTTGGCTGGTGTGGAGAGACTAACTGACTCTTCTGCCTTTCTTTCTTTATGAGACTGTATATTGTGTCCTGAGGCCTTCCCCTGTGCCTTGGACTGTGCTCTTGGAAGCGGCTTATTGAGGATGTGCTCTTAATGAGTTTGGGTCATTTCCCTACCCTACAGACACGGGTCCTGGGAAACGGAAGAGAGAAGATGAAGCCCCTATCTTAGAGCAGCGTGAGAACCGCATGAATCCCCTCCGTTGCCCTGTCAAGTTCTATGAATTCTATCTCTCAAAATGGTGAGTTGGTGGGTTTGCAGGAATGGCATTAGCATGGGAACCCAAGGGATCTATTTTGCCTTGGTACTGATCTTTTGTCCTACCACCCCCACCCCCACACCCATCCCCACCATTGCAGTCCTGAAAGCCTCCGGACTCGCAACGATGTGTTCTACCTGCAACCCGAGCGGTCCTGCATTGCTGAGTCACCACTCTGGTATTCTGTGATCCCCATGGACCGCAGCATGTTGGAGAGCATGCTCAATCGCATTTTGGCTGTGCGTGAGATTTATGAGGAACTGGGTCGTCCTGGGGAGGAAGACCTGGACTGAGCCCATGTGCCATCCATATCCATCTTTCACATTAGTATCTGTCCTGTGGCCACATTCCACAGGGTGACTGGCCCATGAACCAACGCTACTCATTCTGAAGGGCCCTGACTGCCCCTTTCTACTCACCCATTCCCTGCCTTCCCTAGGAACCCCTGGCTTTTGCCTTCTTCCATACCACTTGACAACCATGGGGCCCCAGCCTTCTGTACTCAGGGGCTGGTCTCAGTGATGGGCAAAAACCAGCTAGCCCATTTTCTTTATGCTTCACAGTAAACCCCTTCTCCTGGGACCAGACTCTGGGTGGAGTGTTAATAGCTCTGGTGATCCTGTTGGCTTTGGGTTTCCTGACCCGTCCCACACAGGTTAAGCTCCTTGTTCCTAGATTTGACCTAGGGAAGAACCCAGCTGCCTTTTCTGCCCTGTGCCCACACCTTTCTCTACTCTTCCCTAGTACCACGCAAAAGGGTCTTGCTGGAAACGTATGAAAGAAACTATGACGAGGGGACCATTTACATAAAACACAGAGCTTAGGCACTCTTCCCCTCTCGTGAGATAATTGATTGTTGGCACCCTCTCACCACCATGTCCCCCACCCCACCCTGGCAAGCACCAACCCTTGGTGCTGCAATTGAAAAAAACTTACAAATGCTTTCTTTTCCTCAAAGGCAGAGAATAACTCTAAGTATGGGGAGTGGACTCCTATTGTGCAGATTCCTGTCCCCTTGGTTTATGTGTTTGTCTCTCTCTGCCATCTTAGGTTGGCATGAGCCATGGTGTCAACATGCTTAGGCCCCCCTCTGTAACTGCCTCCCTTTAGTTCAATGCACAGAGCTCCCAAGGCAAAAACTACCTTCTGACTTGGGTTGGGGCTGGGTTCCCCACTCACGTTCTCCCCCCATCATAAGAGCCAGGCCAAGCCTGTGGGGACCTGGGTCATGCAGGATGGGAGCTGTGGTCAAAGGTAGGTGAGAAGCTGTGGGCATGGCTCCTGCCCCCACTGCCCGCATCTCTCTTCCCCATCTTGCCTTTGAAGTCCCAGAAAACTATTAGCATTTGGCGAAGAGGGTACCCAGTTCTTTCCCTGTTGGCTTTGCTGTTCCCCAGCCTCCTTTTTGTGTTTTTATAACTGTCACCAGTTTAGCCACTGTTTAAATTGTATATATTGTTCTGAGGTGCCTGGCCTGTCCCTTCAGTGAGCCATGCCTGCCCTTGTGTCATAGTGAGAAGCTGTTGTCACGACTAACCTTCTGTCTCTGGAATTGTTTGTTTCAAATAAAGAGTTAAAATAGTCTTTTGCCTTCTCAGGGGGTGGGAGAGTGGTGGTTGGAGGGGTGAGGGATATGGAACAATGTTGGATAACTTCAAATCTCTCAAAGTAAAGAAGTCAGGTGACCCACCTCAGTTTGAGAACCATTCTTACCCACCTCATTGAACGAATCCACTAGGAATGTGGTTCGTTTTATAACAAGTTTCCACACACTTAAGAAAAAAATTATTCAACAGCCACCTATTGAGGACCTAATGTTTAAGGACCTAGATTACATGCTTCAGAGAAGACAAAGATTAATTAGACCAGGATCCTGTCTCCAGCAGGCTCCCAGGCTAGGAGGGAGACTGACCAGTACACAATCAGTTGTAATACAGGCAGAATGAAATAGATAGTGCTGTGTCAGAGCAGAGGAATTAGGAACTCATTTCAAGTTTATAGGGAGGTTGTGTGAAGATTCACCGAAGGAGGTGGCATTTGACCTGGGCCTCAAAGACTAAGTGGGAAGGGTTGGGAGACTACAGGTGTATGGGTAGGAAGTGTGATGCTGAGATTTTCCAACCAGGGAATGGCAGGCTCAGATCTGTTGCTTTAGGGAGAAGACCCCTAGAACGATATGGAGGATGGGGGGTGGGGGCAGGCCAAAAAGCCTGGAGATCAGTGGAAGGAGTGTGGCTAAGAGATTCTGTGGGCCTCAATGGGGGCTGTGGGGATAGGGAAGGAAAAGAGAAGATGGATTCAAAATAAATTCCAGACATTTTAAAGGTCAAGTTTGGGGCCGGCCTGTGGCTCACTTGGGAGAGTGCGGTGCTGATAACACCAAGGCCACGGGTTCGGATCCTATATAGTGATGGCCGGTTCACTCACTGGCTGAGCGTGGTGCTGACAACACCAAGTCAAGGGTTAAGATCCCCTTACTGATCATCTTTAAAAAAATAAATAAATAAAGGTCAAGTTTGCAGGATCTGATGAATGCCTGGAAGTGTGGGTTGGGGGAGAGGGAAGAACTGAAAATGGATCCCAGGTTTCTAGCCTTGATGACTGGGAGAGTGAGACTCCTTTAACCAAAATGCGAAACACAGGGGCAGGGTTTTTGGTGGTTTTTGTTGTTGTTGTTGTTGGAGGTAGGAGGAGGTTGGTGATAAGTTGAGGTTTTGATCACGCTGGGTTTGAGATTCCATGGAAACACCCATGTTAGGGCCAGGTAACATGGCATAGCAGAAAGAACACCCAAACTTGCGTTTCTAATCATAGCTCTGCCATGAGAACTTGGGAAAGCCTACCTTTTGGGGCCTTACCTAAAAATGGGTTCTTAGTCTTACCTTTCTCACAGAATTATTGGGAAGGTCAGATGAGAAAATGGATATGAAAGAGCAAATATTGATGCTAGATGTTACCATAATACTAGGCAGATTGAAATTCAAGTCTGAGGATTAGAAGTCATCTGCAAAGAACTCCTAGCTGAAGCTCTGGGAATGGACGAGGTCACTTGGGAAAATAGAGTGGAGAGAGAAGAGGACAAAAAAAATGGTACCTTGGAGAATGTCTCCAGCTAACCAGAGAAAGGCACTGAGAGGGAGAGACCAGAGAAATAGGAGAATCCTCAAATCTGCCAGATACCCAGGGTATAACCACCTGATGAAAAGCTGTCCTCATAGTGCTGGCCAAGAGGAAGTCTATTAAATTGGCCTTCTCATCTCATCCACAACAGGGCCCAAAGCCATCCTCTTCCTCTTACTTCCTTCCCCTCTTAGAACAGAGAAAGACCTGATGTCATTTGTTCAACTAGATTTCTGCTCTGCCCGGTCTTGTGCTAGTCACTATGGTTACAAAGATGAGTAAGAACTTGGGGTCTGCTCTTGAGAAGTCCCTAGTCTGATAGGGAAGACGAGGCTGGGACTAGAGTGAGGCAATTGAGGCCCCTGGGGTGCAAAATGTAAGAAGGCACTTGCTTTTGGAGTCACACAAGTACAGGGTAGGCATTTGCATGACCGCGAGAGTGAGTGCCTCCTTAAATTTTGCCCTCTAAGGGCCTTGATTGCCTCACCCTGGTCCTATTCCCCACACTCACATGTCAATGAAATAGCCAGAGTAGGATGTAAATTGTTTTTCATTCTCTCCCAGGAAATTAAGGTGACATGGAGCTGGGTTTTCGTGAAGAGTGGGCAATAGTTTGTTAGGCAGAGTAGAGATGCAGGGATCAGTGTGAACAAAGGCATAGAGGCATAACACAACAAGGGGTGTCTGCAGGAAAGGGTGGTTGGGCTGCAGAGGAGGTAGAAAGGACATAGTGGAAAGGGTGAGGGGGGTGGGAGGTGTTGCTGGGAAAAGAAAGACAGCAGGTTGTGAAAGGCATTGAAGGCCATGCCATGCCCTGCTAGGGTGGCCAACCATCTTGGCTTGTCCAGGACTTTCCCAGTTTCAGCAATGAAAGTTCGGCATCTCAATAAACCCCTCAGTCCTGGCAGGCTGGGACAGTCATACTTGATCCTAGAAGCAGCGGAAAGCCATTAAAGGACTTTCACAAATTGGCAAGATACGCTTCATGTTTTAAGGTGACTGTAGCATGTCTGGGTGAGATGTAGGAGGATTGGGTGCTGAAGAACCCAGGAGGCCAGTTACAGGGAGGAAGTATGGTACAGAAATGGTTAATGTTTCGCCATTGGCATCTGGCAGATGTGAGTTCCAGTTCCCCAGTTCAGCCCCTTCTTTCCTAGCTATGTGGCCTGGGCAAGTTACTAAACCTATGGGAACAATATGGTGCTTACCTCAAAGGATGGTGAGGATTAAAGGAGATAACGTTTAGCACAGTGCCTGGCACGGAGCAAGCGCTTTAATAAACATTAGCTCTTGTTGTCCACATGATCAGGTGGAAGATGATGGCAAGGCCTAAAGGAAGGCAGCGGCAACAATGGGAATGCTGAGGAGGAAAGGGATTTGAGAATGATTTGAGAAGCAGAATCACCAGACCTTGTTTGTGGTTAATTGGTTGTATTTTAGTGTGAATGAGTTTTAGTTGGCTTTAATTCTCCCAGGTCTCTGCATTTCAAGACATTTATCTCTAATTGAGGGCTGGCCGGTTAGCCCAGTTGGTTAGAGTGCAGTGTTATAACAGCAAGGTCAAGGGTCCAGATCCCTGTAACGGCCAGCTGCCAAAGAAGAAAAAAAAGAATCTCTAATTAAGGAATGAAAGGCTTTCTCCCTTGAATAGAAGCTGGAGCAGAAACAGAAAGGGGGGTGGCGAGGGGAGACTCCTGGGAAACAAAGTGTTTGGGACCCCTAAGGTTAAGGGAAAGGGAGAAAATTTCAAGAGTTTATCTTGATTTAGGAATTTGGAGGATGGGGGTCTGAGTAACTATTTCTCTCTGTCTTCCTTACACTCCCCAGATTGCTTCATTTCCCAGGGCTGGACATTTTCTGGATCCTGCTCCAGACAGAGATCCCAGGAGGGGCCTTCCCCCGAGACTGCCCTTCCCTGACTGTCTGAGCACAGGGCAGCCCCTTCCTCAGTTTCCCCTATTTCTCTCTCTTAACCTTAGGGGTCCCGAACACACATTTTGTTTTCTAGCAGGTTAGTATTTAGGGACATTTTCTTCCTTCCTTCTTTCCTTCTTTCCTTTCTTCCTTCCTTCCTCCCTCCCTCCCTCCCTCCCTCCCTCCTTCCCTCCCCCTTCCTTCTCTTCTTTCCTTCCTTACTTTTTTGCAGCTGGCCAGTACTTTAGGGACATTTTCATATCATACTGAGCTCCTCACCCCCACCCCACCCCCCATGTCCTGAAACACTTCCTAAGACAGCATAGAGTGGTTACTTTGGTACAGAGGAAACAGCACAGATTTTGGATTAGGAAAAGCCTAGGTTTTAATTCTAGCTCTGCAATCTTAAACTGTGCACCCTTTGCGCATAGTACTTAACCTCTCTGAACTTCCATTTCTTCCTCATCTACAAATATGGGTATAATAGCTACCTTGCTAGTACTGAGATTACGTATGTCAGTGCTTAATTTAGCACCAAATCTGGCACATACTGGGTGCTCCATAAACACAGTCTCCTTTCCTTTCATCCACCTAAGTAATTTTCTTTTCTTTCTTTCTTTTTTTTTTGGAGGCTGGCCAGTATGGGGATCCAAACCCTTGACCTTGGTGTTACAATACACCTAAGTCATTTCTAAGTCTGGTAATAAAGTTTCAGACTATATTATGATTGGGACATATCCTTTTCATTAAGACTACATTAAGAATTAAGACACTCCCCTCACAGCCATCCTCCCACATATATACAAATGTGGTTTTAAGTACTGCTACATATGTATGCAAACATACACATTTGCTTGCTTAAGCACACACACATGGCAATGGGCAATTAGACACTCAAGAAAGCATATTAATTAGGTGAGAGAAAGAGTTTAGCTCAGTGTTTGAGAGAGTTGAATAGCTGGAGGGGTGGCAAAGATGGTGAAATGAAATAATAGCAGCATACTCTTGTATGTAGCTTATTATTGACCAGACACTGTTATAAGTGCTTTATGTATAATTAATGTGTTAAATCCTCACTACAGCCCTGTGACACAGGTACTGATATTAATCTCTGCTTTACAAATGAGACTGAGGGATGAGGAGACTGAGGCATAGAGTGGCCAAGTAACATGGGCAAAGTCACACAGGAGGTGGACCATGCTCTTAATCACTATGCTACATGGACTTTTCACAGGGGCTTCAGTTGAAATGGGTATCAGTTGGTCACCATCCTGTGTAAATGATCCTTTGTCCTCGAAGTGCGCTGTCAAATCATCCTACCCTTTCTTCCATAGCTCACCATCAACTTGAATGCATATATTTGTGCAAAGGTCTCTTCTGACCTGAATCCTCTCAAGATCTCTACAGTCTGTCTACAATCATGAGTACAGAATTGCCTGGTAGTCTAGTAGGGGCTTCACTTTAGGTCAGAAGGGTTCCTACATGTGATACCTGAGAGTCTAAACTCCTGTGCAAACATCTATGCACGCATATGAGATACTCCACTAACGGTCCCCAGCCTACTTTGCCAGTCTCACCTCCTACTATGACCACCCTACCCCGTATCCGTGCATCCTCTGTTCTAGCTACGGTGTACACACTCTACTCTTTCAAGACTCTGAACCTTCGCACGTGCCCATATCCTCTTCCTGACTGCCCTTAATTCCACAGGCTATGTACTATGTGTTAAGCTTATGCAAGTGATTGTCACGCAATGTGATAAACATTCTCATCAACGTATGCTACGACATGCTGTGGGAATTCAGAGTGGAGGGGAAGACTCGTTCTCCCTGAGGGACTGGATGGGGGGAGAGAAGAGAGTTGGAGGCTTCACAGAGGAAATGACATTTGAGATGAGTTTTGAATGATTAGGAGTTTGCCAGTCAAAGAAGGGAAAGGAAACCTGCAAATTATCTTTGGCTCCTCCAACCCCCCACACTCAGACATCAAGTCCTGTTGTAAATTCTACATCTAAAATGTCTCTCATATCTATCTCCTCTTATTCCTCTGCCACTGTCCTAGTCCTATAGGCCTAGCTTGGTCTATTGCAACAGCTCCATAAATGGTCATTCTGCCTCTAGTCTTTCCAATTCCCAATCCATTCTTCGTGCAGCTGCCGGAATGAGCTTCCAAACACACAGGTATGAAGGTGTCACTCTTCTCCTCAAAACCCTAAAGGGTTTCCCACTACCTATACCCCTTATAGTGACACAAGAGGACTGTCACAAGCTAGTCATAGTTCATTTTTCCCACCTCCCCTCTAGCCATTCCACTCCTGGAATCCTCAACAGCAGATTATTTGCCTAACTCTAAAGATACCCCATGCCTTTTCGGTTATGATCAGAAATGTATGGTTTTGGGGCCGACCCTGTGGCGCACTCGGGAGAGTGCAGCGCTGGGAGCGCAGAGGTGCTCCTGCCGCGGGTTCAGATCCTATATAGGAATGGCTGGTGCGCTCACTGGCTGAGCGCAGTGTGGGCGACACCACCCAAGGGTTGCAATCCCCTTACCGGTCACAAAAAAGAAATGTATGGTTTTGCCTGCTTTATTTCCCCTCCCTAGAATTACCTAATCCTTTCTCCACTTGACCAGGTAGGTTCAGCCTGACCTGGTCCAGGAATCAAAGGGAGACCAGCTTGGTATGACTGTATAGCCCCTTCTCTAGCATAGGTCAAGTCTCGCGTTTAAGTATTGTAGAATCAGTAAATGGAGCAAGCAGTCCACTCTAGCCCCCAATGTATGCACCCAGGCTATCTGCATGAGTTTGTGGTTGCCATGCCAGTTCTCTATGGACACTGCAGCTTGCTTTGAAGTCTCAGCTGGCTGGGGTCTTGACTCCTAGCTCATTTGATTCTTAGCTGAACTAACTAGTTCCTAGTTCAACTTCATTCTTAGTTCTCCTAGTTCAGCCAGTTCCTTCATCCAGGAGCTGACTCTGTTCCTTTGCCCCCAGCTCCTGCATCTCTGCACATAGACACCTCTAAAAGACTGTAGATGTCCCTAACAACACTGGTACCATGAAAGATAGTGTGCAAGAATCTCCTGTTACTAGGTCTTTTCTGCCCCCAGATCAGACCCCTTGAATGTTGACGCTTAAATGGAACATGCTTGAGTTTGCAACATCTCTTGGACTTTGCTGTTTGGACGGCTGTCTGCTCCTTGGGGGAGCCAACGCTGTTATTGCCAAGTTCTTTCCACTAACTTCAGCCTAGCTGAATCGGCCTCACTCCTTTCTGGCTCATCGAGGGTTCTAGCATTCCTTAAGGCCATGTTCTCAGTGCTTATGGTAGTATCTTACCTTACTTTACAGTTTATAGCCAGCTTTTGAACACATCTTGTTTGATTTTCACAAAAGCTCTGTGAAAGAGGTAGAGAAGTTATTATTAACTTTATATTGCAGATGAGGAAACTGAGACCTGGAGAGGGTAAGTATAATCAATGGAGAGCCAGGTCTCCTGATTTCATTGCCCTTTTCACTACCCCAGTCACTCAGCACATTGAGTGTCTACTATGTGGCAGGTACTAAGCTCCACTTGCCTCGGTGTTTCTTGTGACAGACCCTCAGATAAAAAAAAAGTCAGTTCTGGTTACGCCAAGGCCAAGGGTTCAGATCCCCATACCTGCCAGCCGCCAAAAAAAAAAAAAAAAAAGTCAGTCCTGGGGTTAGCCTGACCCTCCCTTCTGCCTCCCTGAGACATTGTGTCCACCAGCTCCCCTCAAAGTTCCTTTGGCTACTCCCACCTGGTTCACAGGACCCGAGAGTCACATGTCCTCCTTTGTACTGTAACACCCAGGCCAATAGCTTTATTGTCCCACCACTGTCCCCTGAAGTTGGATCTTCTTTCCAAGGAAGTTTGGTAGAATCTTTTGAAGAGACTAGATTTCTGAGATAATGATGGATTTAGCATTTCTCAGTGTGGGGAGAGCATGATGTTCCCTCATGGACCACGACGGAATTTTAAAAAGAAAATCTTTTTCTTGATGGCCTTTTGGACAGAGAGGGGATGCTCTGTGTCTGTTGTATTGTATTGTGGGCGAAGAGGATGGATTTCAATGAGAAAAAGAATCTCTCATAGTGGGGACCTCTCCTCTGGCAGGGAATGATGTCAGTTTTTAAGGAGAAAGGAAATTTATTGTAGGAAAGGAATGTTTCTCTTTTAAGTGAGGGGAAGCTCTCTCAAGGGTTTCTCAGTGTGGTGGAAAGGAATACTTACTCTCTTCTGTTTTTTCTAAAGAAATCTCCTTGAAGGAGGAAACCTTCCATGTTTTCTCTCTGGAGGGGAAAAACTGTTTTGAGAGGGAGAACAATTCTGATGAGATTATGCCTGCTTTTCTCTTCCTTGCTGATATACTTCCCACATGGAGTCCACATACTCTGAGAGGGAGTGGCAAATAATTCCTCCTGTTAGGAGGTAGAAAAGCTGAGGAGGGAATCTCACTGTGAGGGAAACTTTTACTCTGAGGGGCCGTTTGTGAGGGCGGTGACTCTGAGATGGGGAAACCCCTGCTAAGGCTGGGGAAGTCTTTTAGGAATCCCAGAAGTACAGAATGTTGAAGGGAGCTTAGAGATGTGGTAGGCCGGCCCTTGTCTGATCATGAGGAAACTGAAGCTTGGGGGAAGGGAATGCCTTGCTAATAAGTGATAGAACCAGGACGTGAACCCAGCTTTTAATTCCCAGCCTGTGGCTTTTCCTACCACAGAGGCTGGAATAGGGTGATGCTGGTGAGGAAACTGTTGCTGGGAATTGTTTGACCTGTGGTGTGGGGATCTCTGGGGTGGGGGGCATTGATTCCTGAGGGAAGGAAACTGGGGAGGAGGATGAAATTAGGGGCTATGTCCAGAGGAAAGGAGTCAGAGTCATGGTGCAAACTGATGGGTGGATTGTGGGACATCAGTTTGCATGGAATGCTGGGTTTTGAGGGAGTAAGGGGACAGCTCTCCCAGGAGTGTGGGGGAGGGGCCCTCACCAACTTACCCAGGGAATGTGAGCCCCTCTCTCAAATATGAGAAATTTCTCTATCATTTCCTGTCTCTCCAGAGGGAGTTGTCATTTTAATCTTTTTAAAATGAGAGGAATGAGGTATGTGAATGAATTAGATTCCAATAAAGCTGTTATTAAAAATGAAAAAACAAAACAAAACAAGAACAACAAAAACTAGGAGATGGCTCAGGGTCTGGCTTTGCCAGGCCAGGAGTGCAGTCGTTCCTCATTTGCAGCTTCAGCTACTCAAATCACTATTTCTTCTGCCCCTTTCCTTTCTTGATCAGCAAAAAGCCAAGGCCAGCTCATCCAGGGGGAGGTCAGAGGTTGCAGAGTTTGCAGAAGAAAGAACGTGACAAACACACAAGCCACCTCTTCATTTACTGTAAAATCCTGTTTAATGTGTAACATTTCAGGCAGAGAGAGGCCTTGGGGACTTGGAGGCAAAGGCAGCCCTGACCAACCCCCACTCCAACTTATCTGCCTGCTTCTCCCTCCCTAACTCCCTCACCCCAGACATGTCCTCCTTTGCCTTGTGGCCGGCAAGAACTGTTCCTCCTTTTCCTGTGCTTGCTACCCTCCCTTCTCCACCCGCATGTCCACAGCACCCCCCTCTACTCCACTTGCTCCCATCCCTCCCCACTGATGTGACTCCAGAAAGGGTCTCTGTCAGCATGGGGTTAAGATTAGTTTCATAATCGGAGACGCAGTCAGAGCATCCTATCTCTTGTCCCCAGTGGTCCCAGGGAGAGGGAGAGGGAAGAGGAAGGAGTACAGGCAAAAAAAGCTGCCTGCACCCCCAATAACCTTGAGCACTGGAGTAGGTGGCCTCCAGCTCCCCCCCCCTCCACCTCCAGCTCCTCAGACAGAAGGCCCTGGGAGGAAGGGAAGGAGGGAGGGAAGAAGGGTTTTGATCCAGGAATCCCTAGCAGGCAGAGAACCGTGCACTGGCAGGGGAGAAGGAGGGGCTCCCCAGGGCAGGTGGGGAGCGGGATGGGAGGTTGCCTGGTACGTGGCATCAGCACGCTGAGCAGCGGTCACTCTTCTCAGGCAGCACGGCCCCAGTGCCGGGGCTGCGGCGCAGTATGTCTTTCAAGGAGCCATCCTGCTCGCTCAGCAGCTTGTTGATCTCATTCTGCTTGTACTCAGGTGAGAGGCGGTGGCCGAAGCCCGAGCCCTTGCGGGAGGGTGGATTGGAGCGGCGCTGGGCTCGGCGGGCACAGGCCCGGATGATGAGGTACACCACCTCGGCCATGTTGAGAATGATGCAGATGCCGGAGGCGGCTAGCATAAAGACGGTGAAGACGGTTTTCTCGGTGGGGCGGGACACGAAGCAGTCCACTGTGTTGGGGCAAGGATGGGCCTCACACTTGACCAGCCGCACCATGGCGTAGCCAGGGTAGAGCAGATAAAAGACATACATGAAGACGGCCTCGAACAGCAGCCGGAACACCACACTGATGACATAGGTCCACCACAGTGTCCCTGAGATGTGGACCTTGTGCCTCTTCACCTCCTCCAGGTGTAGGGGGTCCCCATGGCCCTCAAGCCGCAGCATTTTCTTCTCTATGTGCTGCTGGTGAGCCACGTGCATGGCCACGAGGAGAGCTGGGGTGGAAACTAAGATGAGCTGCAGGGACCACAGACGCACATGGGAAATGGGAAAAAAGTGGTCGTAACAGACACTGTTGCAGCCAGGCTGGAGGGTGTTGCAGATGAAGGAAGACTTCTCGTCACCCCACACACTCTCTGCAGCCACCACCAGCACCATGATCCTGAAGATGAAGATGACCGAGAGCCATATTCGGCCAATGGCAGTAGAATGCCGGTTCACGCCACTGAGCAAGGTATACAGACCTGTCCAGTTCATCCTGCCTCATTCACACCTGCAAAACATGAGCCACCCAGCAAGCTGTCAGAAGGCTGGGGCGGGAAGCTGGGCACCATAACATGGCCTGCCCACCCCTCCACCCCGTTCCGAGAGCCAGTAGCAGAAAAGGAAGGATAGTCATACCTTTCCAAATCACCCATCTCTCTTGCCTCTCCTCCTTCTCACTCACTTGACTTGACCTCCCTGAGCCCCATCTCCCTTCGCTTTCATCCAGCATTCTTTCCTCTACAGCCCCTTTCTATGCCAGGCCCATCTTGTTCTGTTATCAGCCATCCCGTCTGGCTCCCCATCCCCCAGATCCTTAACCCCTGACCTGGGGCAAACCCAACAAACCCCTGTTACCTTGGGGAGTGCCTATCCCTGAGGCCACCCAGACAGGTCCCCTATGGTCTCATGTCTATGCAAGGGGAGTGGTCCCTGGGTCCGCGCCTGCGTCCCAATTCATCGCCGCTGGTGCTGGGGAGTCATATGCTGCTTTATACCCAGTGTCTGCACAATGGGACCTTTGTAGGGCTTTGAACAACGCCCTTTAGAATTCAGATCAAACGCCTTGACTTCCGCCCACCCTACACACAGAGCACTTGTGTCCCAGCGCTGGACACCCAGCCTGCACCCACCTGTTCTGTGCCCGCCCGGTCCATCGCCGCACCCGCCCCATAGCCCCAGCAAAAGAATGGCCACAGGGGGAGGGAGATGGAAGACAGACAGGTGCATGTAAGAGGGGACCAGGAGGCTCTGGGCTGAGGCCCTTCCCCCATGGCCCTATCAGAAACTTAGGGACAGCAGGGTTTTTCCTAGGCTTAGATTCTTTACAGGGCATGGGTGAGCTAGAGGAGAGGAAAGGGAGCTCACATTTATCAGGTCAGGAACTACGCTAAGCATTTTCCCACACATTCTTTCTTTTGACCCATTTAGCAAAACTTTTACCCCATTTTACGGATTAGGAAGCTGAAGCTCAGATAAGTAACTCACTCAAGGTCATACATCTAGAAAGTAGGGTAGGATAGAACACAAAAGTATCTGAAGCAGAAGTCTAGGCTCTTCCCACAGCAGACTCTTTGTGCATTTGCAGATGGTATCAGCAAACACAAAGACTAGCCATTCAAAAAAAAAAAAGGTTAAGGGGCCGGCCCGTGGCTCACTCGGGAGAGTGCGATGCTGATAACACCTAGGCCACGGGTTTGGATCCCATATAGGGATGGCCGGTTAGCTCACTGGCTGAGCGTGGTGCTGACAACACCAAGTCAAGGGTTAAGATCCCCTTACCGGTCATCTTTAAAAAACCAAAAAACCCCCCCAAAAAAACCCCACCACCATGCCAACCTCACTGCACCCGTTCCATTTTTTTATTTTTTTATTTTTTGGCGGCTGGCTGGTAACAGGGATCCTGCTGTACGGCCAAGGACCAAGTCAAGGGTTAAGATCCCCTTACCGGTCATCTTTAAAAAAAAAAAAAAAGGTTAATTTTACCCACAAAAGCACAAGAAGCACAGAAAATGTTGAGCTGTGAACGCATCCAAGTCTAGTGTCATGGAGCAAACCCTGACCATCCCTCCTTGAGTTTCAGGAAAGGGAATTCATACAGAGGGTGGTCAGGTGGACACATGGTGAGTACAAGCCAGGAGAGAGCAAAAGATAACCAAGAAAAAAGGTTAGGACATGGAATAGGTAAGAGTCACATAGCTTTGGTTTGAGTCCTGGTTCTTTACCTAATATGACCTTGGGCTGGTTTCTGGACTTCTCTGAGCTTGCTGGCTCACCCACAAATGGGGTTAATACACAGGGTTAGGGTGAGGTTCAATGAGGCCACCTGCAGAAGTTCAGAGACCAGCTCCATTTTCATAGTTGGTGAATCAAGGGGGTTAAGAACCTTCTCAGGAAGAGAAAGCAGTGTTGCTCTGGGAAGCTAAATGGTCTGCCAAACCCAAGATCTCTCTTTTTTCTCCCCAGTGCTGTTGTTGACCTATTGTGTCTGTCTGAGAGAACAGACATCTCTGTTGCTGCCCTGCCCCCAACATCAAGTGCATATTGCCCCCTCCTGCTTTCTTGAGCTTGCCAGTTTATCTGGGGAAGAAATTCCGCTCTATTCCTTAGGCAGGCAAAGAAGGCCTCTCCCCACCTCCCACCACTTCTGCTATCAAGTTGCAAGGAGATCATGCTAGAATCAGGGAACTGGATGTGAGGAGATCATGCAGGCCTGGATCATAGGAAATGGAGGGCATTTCCTGCCCCCAGTGCGTGCCCCACAGCAAAGGTAGTAGTTGTGGAAGAAGCCCCATATTCAGTTCTAGGTGGTCCTCTCCGTTGAAAGGGGTAGGGTAACGGCGACTAAAAAAGTTGGGGAATGGATGAAAGGAACTGGGGGAAGAAGGGACAGTCCACAGGACATAGCTTACTTCTCTGAACAAGGTTTCTTCATTTAGCTAAAAAAAAAAAAAAAAAAATGCTTGGTGAGTTCCTGTCGTGTGTCTAGACCAGCATGGGAAAGCAGGTGCACGGATGCCCTTTCTCCCAAGCCTGGGATTCTGAAGGCAAATCTGCTGCAGGAGGCCCCTCAGTTAGCTGTAAAGAAATGCTTCTGGCATTTTCTTTCTTTTTTTTTTGTTGACACCTGGCCAGATGGGGATCTGAACCTGTGACCTTGTTATAAGGCTGCACTCTAACCAACTGAGCTAACCAGTCAGCCAACAGAGGTGGGAAGGTTAGCGAGAAATTGGTACGGGGCCACAAAAAATGATTATAATGTGTAAGGTTGAATATACTAATTATCCTGATTCGAGCATCACATATTGCACACAGGTATTGATATTTAACGTTGTACCCTACAGATATGTACAATCAATTATGTTTCAATAATAAAAAAAAGGAAATGCTTCAGCTGATGAGATAGATGTGTTAGACTCTAAAACAGGTGGTCAAGGAGAATTATATATTTTTTTATTTTTTGGCGGCTGGCTGGTAACAGGGATCAAACACCGGACATTGGTTTTATCAGCACTCTGCTCTAACCAACTGAGCTAACTGGCCAGCCCGAGGAGAATTATTAAGAATAACCATTTACTGAGCACCTGTTGTGTGCCTGGCCCTTGCAAGCACCCTCTCTCATGTAATCCTCAGAACAACCCTGTGAGGTAGTATTGCTTTTATCCTCATGTCACAGATGAAGAAACTGAAGCAAAGAAAGGTGAAGAGAGGGTCGGCCCAGTGGCTCACTGCTACAGTGCGCCTCTTGGGAGCGCCGCGGCCCTCTCGCCGAGGGTTCGGATCCCACATACAGACCAGCCGCTCACTGGCTGAGCGAGATGCGGGCACAACACCGAGGGTTGCGATCCCGTTGCCGGTCCCGGTCTGGTACGGGCGCGACACTGAGGGTTGTGATCCGTTGCCGGTCACGAAAAAAAGACAAAAAGGAAAAAAAAAAAAGAAAGGTGAAGAGACTTGTCCAAGGGTCACACAGCCTGAAAGTGACAGAGCTGGGATTTGAGCCAGGTCAGCTGACTCTAGAGTCCATGCTCTTCCCCATAAGCTCTACTGCCTTGGATAGAACCATAACTTTTCTTTCCATGGGTATTTTTTAGGAACAGGGAGATTCAAAACTGGTCTGTCTTCTATTCTCCTTTAGCTCCTTCTCCCCTTTCCTATCAATTGACAACTCTTTTCCTCTCCTTCTTTCCCAGGGTTTTCCATTGCCAAACAGCTTTGGTCTGTTTTTCCTTTCCTTCCTTTCTCAGGCTGCTTCTTCAAACTCCAGAGTAAACTGTAATTGTTCTCTCTGCCCCTGAAGGATGCCCCAGAGACATGTGGCCACCCCTGAGTTTCTAGGTTCTTGCAGCTCTCCACCTCTTATCTTCTTGAGCGCTCTGGGACATAGCCAGTAGCTCCCTTGGGGCCCCTATGTACCCTTGTGTGGTCACCCTTGTGTGGAATCTCAACTTTTGCTTTCACCTTTGGAAGGAGAACTGATCCTTATGTTGACATCAATACCTCAGGGGTTTCCTTTTAAAAAACATCCAGGGGAATGACCTGGTTTTGAAATCCAAACTTTTTGTGACTTTGGGTTAAAGTCCAGGTACTGATATGCTCTGTGTTGCTCCAGGCATGTTTTGCTGTCTTGTTTAATTCAACAGGACTTCTCTGGCCTTGCTGGCTTTGGCCCTGTCTTCAGATCCAGATTTGCTCCAGCGCTCAAGCGCAGTACAAAATCAGATGTGATCACATTTAGTTCTTAGAACAGTCCTGTAATATTAGCCCCATTTTTCAGACAAGGAAGTGAGGCTCAGAGTGGTTAAGTAACTTGCCTCAATGGCAGTTGCACTGGAGCAAAGTGGTAGAATCAAGTGTCAAATTTATTTTCCTCTGACCTCAAAGCCTTTGTACATAGCACCGCTTTTGGCAGCCTCGTTTCCTTTAAGGAGTTTGCATTCTAACTGAGACCAGGCCAACAGCTCAAAAACCTAATACTCCTTCCTGTGCATGCTGGCATGTGGGCACGCGCATGCACACACGCACACACATCAAGTCTGTTTTTCTGTCCCCACCTCTTCCCTGTCCCTCCTTCCAGTTATGGGAAAATCCTTGTGTTTTGGGGGGTTTGGGGAGGAGGAGCCTGGCTGGGCTGGATGAGGTTACATTCAGCGTCAGACTCCATGCTCACTCCTCCATTTCACAGGCAGCCTCTGGTCAGGAAGGGACATGGGGCTTTCTTTGAGATTTCCTTCTGAATTTCTGGCTGCCTTCATCAGTTTGGTATGGCTAAGGCCAAACTCCTCCAGCTCTCTTCCTCTCTCCCTGCCTCCCTTACCTGCCTCCACCCTGGTTCTACAGTAGCTTAGTCACTGGATTTAGCCTCTCCACCCTGCCATACATGTTCCGTGGCCAGGCTTGGGTCGGGTCCTGTCTAGCTCACTTCAGTTTTCTCTTTCTCTCTCTTTGCCATGGTCTTTTCATAGAACTTCTGCTAATGTCAGCTCCCTTACCTTCTGTTTGGATTATACCCCCTTACTCCTCCATCACCCATCTGACTTCCTTTTGCTCTCTACGTGGGCTTTATTATAACAGCTGCCATTTATGGAATGCCTACTGTGTGCTAGGAGCCATATGCTCATGAAGTCTCATCCTCACAACAATCCTGTGAGCCACAAACTATTGTCTTCAATTCACAGATGAGGCAATGGAGGCTCAAAGCAGCTGAGTAACTTATCACACAGCTGGTAAGCAAGTGCTGGAGCTCAGATTAGGAATCATGTTGGCCCCTCACCCGAGCCTGGGTCCCTTCCCCATTGCTGTGCTGCATCCTCATCTATACTTCTCTCCATTAAAATCTCTCTTGCTTATATACTCTCCTATCTCATTTTCTAAGTCCATGCATTCTGCTGTGCCGTTCCCAACAGCTGGAACAACTTTCGAATAGCTGGGGGGCCACCCTTCTTTAGAGCTCCAAGCCATCAGTTACTCCAAACTCAGCCTGAGTCTGTCTGCCTCCCTGCCTCCCTCAAGAAAATGGAAACGCATGCTCCCAAATCCTTGGCCCTGTTGGCTGCCCCTCCGCAGTCCACTGAGCACACTGTATTCATCCACTAGCAACCCCGCGTTGGGTGCATGCCTGGCTTGTCTTGTAATCAGGGAAGGAAAACAGTACCTGGCAGTGCCCAACAGTCCCACTGAATCCTAACCCTGTGTGGCAGAAAATGTCTCAGAGAGACCAACTTGGCCACCTTGTGACTAGAGGGTCCCTCAAGTATTTCTGGGAATCTGGCCCAATGGGGATGAGGGGATTCCTTGGCTAGGAAAAGAGTGAGAGGAGAAGCAACTTTGAGCCTGGAAAGAGGATAAGAGTTGGGGGCTGTAGAGAGAGGCTAAGCAAGCCTGGAACTTGGCAGGAGGGGCCTCATCCCAGCTCACGGGGAAGCATGAAAAGGACAAAAGTGGCTGGGTGAGGTTAAACTGGCAAGAGAAGGCAAGACCCAGGCCTTTCCCCAGCTCCCATCTCTGCCCCCCTGTGCCACACCAACCCTCCCCAGCCCACCTCCTCAGCCCCCAGCCTCCTCACCTCCCCGACACTGCCATGTCTGCAGGCGTGTCTGCCCTAAGCCACCAGGTACTGTCAGCTCGGCCCAGGGGAGGGACAATGAGCCAAGGGCTGGAGCCAGAAATGGCCCATAGCCCAAGAGGAACCAGACAAACATTAACCAGCCCCACCTCCTCCCACACACAATCATTAAACAGAATTGATCCCTGGAGCTCCCAATGGGTTTGGAGAGAGAGATCACATAGCCTGGAGTCACTGCCCTGTCCCAGAGGGAGAGAAGCATCATTGTCATCCATGTTTAGACTGTCTGGGACACTGAACTGGCCCTGGACTCCTCCATGTCCCTCAGCCTTCCCTCGCCCCTGGGCCTTAGGTAGATCCATTGTGTGGGCAAGCTACAGAGTGGCTTCCTGCACTTGACCCCATCCCTGCCATCCCTTCCAGCTCCCAGCCTCAAAAACTATATGGCAGTGGGGAGAAAAAAGCCATGGGCGATGCCTACCGGCACCTGAGATCGACATGGGGGATGGCAGTGTTTCCCACCCATGTGAAAGTATCAGGGTTACCCTTTGGTGACCTACTTATTGTCTATGTCCTGAGTGGCTGGTGACAGATCAATGTATTTCCAGTCGCATTCCAGAACCCTAAAACCTCCTCAGAAATTGCCTTCTACCCTCGGGGCCAAGGCAGTTGAATTGCAAAGTGTACCATGTGAAGCAATGAATCTTGGCAATCATTAAGATAAATAGAAAATGTCAACCATTAACTGAGGGATCAGTCTAGTTTCAAGGTCTCCACCACTGAGGGCTTACTTAAAGACCCTGCTAATTTTGTGGCCTGAGTGGCAGCAAATGAATAAGTGAAGTCAGCAGAAACTGGTCCTTGCCTTATGCTCTTCACCCCAGCTTGAGCTCACTACCAGAAAAACAGCCAGGACTTCAGCTTCCCTCGGCCAAACCTGGGCATATAGATACATCAATCGATAAGTCTTTACTGGACACCTACTGGGAACCCAGCACAGGGCTATGAGCCAGGGGCAAATGGCAGAGGGAAAAACATCTCAACTGTTCTTAAGGAATTTATCAACTTCCTGAGAAGACAGGACTAAGACCCAAGAAACTGCTGTGAAAAATATCAGTGTGTTCAATTATGTGGGTCTGACTTTGATGGCTGAGGGAGTTCAAAGAAGGGGAAGATGAGAGTAAACTGAAGTAATCAGGGAAGACTTCCTAAAGGAGGTGAGGTTTGAGTGGAGAAGTAAAAGATGGGTATGAGATGGGAAGGGGAAAGGTAGAGCAGGCATTCCATGGAGGAGGACGTGTGAATAAAGGTGCAGTGCAGGAATGAACAAGGTGTGTCTGGGAAACAGTAAGGGGGCAGGACCATGGTGGGTGGCTATGGAAGAAACCACCAGATATGTTAAAGTCAGACAGGGAATTCCTTCAGTGAGTGTCTCGTAAACTTGGTGTAAGGCAAAACTGAACTAGACATCATGGTGGGGACAGGCTGAATGCCATTCTTTGGTCCTTGGTGATTCCCGCTGAGAGTACAGATTGGAGTGGATAAGGAGGACTAGTATTTCTTGAGTACTTAATGTACGAAAGGCAATGTTCAAAGTGCTTTGCAACTATTACTTTGATCCTCAAAATAACCCTGTGGAGTAGGCACTATTAATATTCCCATGTCACAGGGGAATTAAGGCACACAGAGGTTAAGTGACATAACTGAGGTCATCCAGCCAGTAAGTAACAAAGCCAGATTTGAACCCTGGCAGGCTGGCTCTGGGACTGGTTTGCTTTATCACTACATCACAACTGATGAGTTCTGCGGGTCCTATTGAGAATCTGAGTAAGAAGTGGTCCCTGATTCCAGAAGTTCTAAGCTAACAGGGGAGATGAGATATGCACCTGAGTAACTACAACAAGGGAGTATCTCCTAAATGCCATATGCAGATATGAGGTGCCAGAAGAAATTCAGGCATAGGAGAAAAGGCTAGGTTTAATGGACGAGGCAGAGTTGAACTTGGGTCATAAAGGAGATGGAGGGGCCAAACTTTCCAGGTGACAGGAAGCTGTGACATGTGTTTAGAGAATGGTTGGCAGACCTGTTTGACCAGAAGAGAGAGCTCCTAGGAGGGGAAACTACAGGTCAATATTAGTGTGTACTCATTGTTCCTTGGAGTTCTGGGAGGGTTTCTTTGGGTTGCTTATAGTTCTAGGCTACAGGAAGTCTATTTGAGTAGTTTGTAGCTGTAAAAAAGATACTATTGCTAGAATTGACCTGTCTGCTGCCTGTTTACTGCTACTTGAGCACATCTTCTGCGTAGGGTGCCGAGAGAGAGAGAAAGAGGCGAGGAGAGAGAAGGGAGGGGAGAAAAGGGTAAAGAAGGGAGGGAAAATGGAATGGAGCGGAGGAGAGGAAAACTACAGCAAACAATGTAAATCCATTTGTTCCTGGTAAGCAGCTGAATTCAGCTGCTACCTTGAATCCTAAGCAGACTTTCTTCTTACAATGAATGTTTTGGGGGAATATTTTTAAAATCTGCATCAGCCTGCTTATTTCCTGGGATGCGTTCAGGGAGATCTTCATTAGAGCTTGACACATGCAAGGTAAGAGACCCTAAACATAAGCCTCCTGTCTCTGGCATGGCTCAAACATCAGCCCGAACTACTGCTTTCCCCATTCCTGTTCCACCCAAGACCAGGAGAGTTGATGGAAGAAACTGATCACATTATTTAAGAGCATGTCTTACCAGTGACGTGGTCATAGTTCAAAGCTTTGGACCTCATAAATGGAATCAGCAGCCTGGGGAGAGCTCCGCTCATTATATCATGGAGTAGTGGCGGCTGCCTCAGCAACGGCGATCTTGAGGCTTTCTCGGATGGCATGCCGCAGCACTGCCTCGCATGTGGAGCCCATCATCCAGTCCACCCCTGGGCCTCATTACCGAACAAAATGTGGCATTTTGTATGGCTTTGATCAATGAGACAGCATTGCTGTATGGCTCAGAAATCAAAGGGGACAGCCTTTGATTTCTTTAATATAAATGTTGCTTATGACACAAAGGCAAAACTCTTTCCAAATGAGTCCATAGGATTAAGGAAATGGCTAACCCTGAAAATCTGCAGAACTTTTCAAAAGTCCCCATCCCAGCTCAGGCTGTGGAAGGTTATGCAAACTGTTCCCAGTAAGGGCAGCTAGGGAAAGATGGAAGTGGTCCTATGTTCATAATTGGCATTGTTTTCACAAACCCTTTTCAAAAGGCCACATAATTACACAAATTAATCAGTGTCCTGGAATTCATATTCTTAGAAGAGGCCAACTAGAAGGAGTTATCAATATTTTTCCAGGGGAGTTTCTGAACTACTATATCCAGCTAGTGAGCCAATTCACTTGATAGTTAGGCATATACCTTTTGCTCCAAGGACAGTCTGGAGTGGGGAACAAAAGAAAACTTGTTCCACCCCTCCCCCCCGCAACAAACCTAATGGCATGAAATATCCTAAAGCCAGTCCTACATAGTCAGCCAGTGTAAAGTCTAAAAGTGAGGTGGTGCTTCTTGGAGCCTCTCGATCTACTGAGAATGAGGGCCTTAAGCAGCACCATACCTACTCCCTGCAATTTTGAATTCATTTTGCCCCTGTTCTTGTGTTTTATGAAGACCCTAATTCCTGGGATTTGAGGAATGGTCCTATATTTTACTGATGTCTGATCATTGGACCAAAAGAGGCTGTGATTGCACAAGACTCCAGAAAGTTCACATCCTTTCACTAGACCAGGGAGCCAAGTGAAAAAAGTGAAATGGGAAATTGGAACTTTTGGGATCCTGTGTTAATAATCTCCTGCTCTTTCTGCCTTTGGGGGTATAGTGCACCATAGGACCTATGGAACAGCACAGGGGTAAGAAGCTCCCAGATTGAATCCAATCCTGGATATTTATCCAGGGGAATTAGAGGTAGTGTGCTAGGGTGAGGGATCAGAGCCAGAAAAATGGGGCCAAGTGTCAAGTTTGAAGGGTGAGGCGAAGAGTACACAGAAGAATCGAGCTTGATATGCTAATAGTCCATGTTTGGGCAGCCAACCTGATGAGGCAACACCCTGCCCATTAAGCTGTTAATAGTTAAGTACACTTCCTTCCAGTTTCCTCTCTTTGTATACACAGCCATCACTGAAATCACGTTGTGTATACAGGAGATTTTTTTCCAGGTCTTCCAAATAGAAATCTACTGGTCCATTGTCCACCTCCTCAAACTGATGATCCAATAAAATATGTAAACCACACCCTGAATAGAAGCCCTGGCGCTCATCCTTTCTTTCTTTCTTTTCTTTTTTTTTTAAAAGATGACCGGTAAGGGGATCTTAACCCTTGACTTGGTGTTGTCAGCACCACACTCTCCCAAGTGAGCGAACCGGCCATCCCTATATGGGATCCGAACCTGTGGCCTTGGTGTTATCAGCACCGCACTCTCCCGAGTGAGCCACGGGTCGGCCCTCATCCTTTCTTTCTTTCTTTTTTTTTTCTTTTTTTTTTTTTTTTTTGGGGCTCATCCTTTCCTTTTTTTTAAAAAAAAAGATGACCGGTAAGGGGATCTTAACCCTTGACTTGGTGTTGTCAGCACCACACTCTCCCAAGTGAGCGAACCGGCCATCCCTATATGGGATCCGAACCTGTGGCCTTGGTGTTATCAGCACCGCACTCTCCCGAGTGAGCCACGGGTCGGCCCTCATCCTTTCTTTCTTTCTTTTTTTTTTCTTTTTTTTTTTTTTTTTTGGGGCTCATCCTTTCCTTTTTTTTAAAAAAAAAGATGACCGGTAAGGGGATCTTAACCCTTGGCTTGGTGTTGTCAGCACCACACTCTCCCGAGCCAGCCATGGGCCGGCCCTGGTGCTCATCCTTTCTGTTGAAAGAATCTTTGGACTCCCTTGCTCTCCTTCTGTCAGCCAAGTTTTCCAATAACACCATGAATGCCTCATCCAGACTTCCCCTGCCTCCGTAATTGCAACCACTGCTCCTGCTACTTCCCTGAACCATCCAGCACTATCAGGTCAATACCCAGGGGGTGCCAGGCTGCTGATGACACCCTGCAGGCCAAAGCTTCTGCTGACAAGTACTGTTCATAGGAGGGACAGTGGACTGTCCTGGCAGGAAACTCACGTGGTTTTCCTCATACTCCATCTGCCCCAGCCAACCCTGCTGCAAATTCGAGGACTGATTTGCTAGGCCCATTCAGATATCTGAAATCATGAACTCCATTGCCTCCCTGTCCATGCATATCCATCAACCCTATCAGAGATAGGGAGCCAGAGTGTGTGGTTACAGGGACTCCTGGAGAGCTCCACCAAGGTGGATTCCAGCACCTCATCCTGGGAAAGAACTGGGGCCAGACGGGCACACATAAGAACTTGAGTCCAACCTTATCTCCTATCCTTAATGCTTTGTGCCAGCTCAGCTCCAACCCCAAACTATACAGTGGGGGTGGGGGGGGGTGTGACTCAGGTGAAGATCGGATACCATCCTGTACATCTTGTTTAAACTGTCATATTAGTTGCTGCAACAGGCTTTGAGCACTTACAAAACAGGAGCTCTAATACATCTTCATTCTTTACATCCATCTTCTAACTAACCTATGCTCTTTAATCTGTTCCAAAGATTTTTGTCTCCCTTCAATTTCCATCCTTGCCTTGCCCTTTGATTGAAGATTATGGTTCTCTTCTATGGCTTTGCTGCTCTGGGCCTCCTCAGGTGAGAACCTCTTCTAGTTGGATGCCCCTAGGATCCTCCTCCCCCTGATCACTCCAGAAACAAACACATTCAGAATAAGGGATTTCCTCCTACAAAAGATAAGGATAATTGAGCTACTTCATTGTCTCCTAGGAAATAGGTGTTCAGCAGCATCGGATTTGCCAGCATGAGGATGCTTTGCAGAATGTCAAGCAGTTATTGATTTCTGAATCTGAGCTAGTGCTTTACAATAAACATAAACTGCTCTTTCTCACTGCTGACATTTCACCTCACAGCATCGGGGCTGGGTTGAGCCACAGAATACACTGAAGTTTGACTCAGTCCTAAAGAAACAATATTTTCTATGGAACTGAGCTCCATGCATTGATAAAAAAAAAACCCTCACTGTTATCACATGAGTCACAAGAACGTCCCCAACTACTTCATACTCATCATGAGTTTTTTGGGGGACTCTTTTCCAAGGATTAATCCACACTCTAAATTATGTGGCTGCATATACAGCATTGGAGTGTTTTGCTCTGATTTAATGAAGAAGAGTTTGTCTCTGAGCCTGAAAGAGCAATTTCTGATGTTGATGCCCTGAACTGGCTGCCACTTTTGATTTCACACTGTGCTGTAGCCTTTAAACTGAAAATCTGGATGTCAGAAGACCTTCATAACCTACCTTTCTACAGGGTGCTCAAAGCCAACACACATCATGGGATTCCCAAACTGGATGGTATATTAAACCAGGCTTCTGCCCTCTCTTATCCTACTTAACCGAGTTTTTTGAAAGACACTTCTACACTTGCTGTCTACACTTCTTCATCTCCCATTCGTTCTTTAACTCCACTCCAACCTGGCTTCTGCCTCAACTCCCCACTCCATTGAAATAGCTTTCGTTAAGGTCACCTTGTTGCTAAATCCCATGGCCACCCTTCAGAACGAGTCTTACTGGACCTCTCGGGTGTTTGATACAGTTGACCACTCTCAACTTCTTGAAATTTTCTTATCCTTTGATTTTTTCCCCCTATATATTAATTTATATATTTGCTGGTTACACAAGCAATGCATGCTCTTTATAGAAAAACTGGAAAATCCAAAAAAATGTACGGATGAAAATAAAACAGTCTGTAACACTACCACCCAGAGACAACCATTATTAACATCTATAATACCACTTCCTGATTTCTTTTTTTTTTTTTTTTCCTTTTTTGTCTTTTTTACTGACTGGTAACGGGATCGCAACCCTCGGTGTTGCGCCCGCACCACGCTCAACCAGTGAGCGGTAACCGGTCTCCACATGGGATCCAAACCCTCGGCGGGAGCGCCCCCGCGCTCCCAAGCAGCGCACTATCCAGTGCGCCACCAGGCTGGCCCAGACCTCAGCTTATTTTAAAGAACCTGTGGACAAGAATCTTATCTGAGCTGTCACCCTTCCTAGCTCATCAGCCCCAAGCAAACTGTCAGGGTGAAAGTTATTGAGGCTGCTCCAAAGCACATTGTTGGAGATCTACTAACAAGGTTTCCCAGATTTCTCTTCTCTCAACATGTCATTCCATGTTCAGCAACAGGAGCTGGCCTTGATGAATTACTAATGAGATGATGTCTAAAGACTTGGCTCCACGGTTTTTTGTTTTTTTTTTTTTCCTTTTTTTTGTCTTTTTTTGTGACCGGTAATGGGATCGCAACCCTCGGTGTCACGCCTGTACCGTGCTCAACCAGTGGTCTCTATATGGGATCCAAACCCTCGGCGGGAGCGCCGCCACACTCCCAAGCGCCGCACTCTACCGAGTGTGCCACCGGGCCGGCCCTCCACGGTTTTCACTTCAATAAATATTTGTTAAGTACCTAATATGTGCCAGGAACTCTGTTAGGGGCTATGGAGGTTGCAAAGATGAATGAGACAAGTGTCCCTGGTTGTTTAACCATCTCTAATACAAGCTAAGTGAAATAAGTGTTAAACAGAGGTATTAGCAATTGGTTGTGGGAGCACAGGTGAGGAAAGGAAGGGGAATGGGAACTCATGTTTCCTGAACACCTAACTATGATGGCAAGTCCTGTCACATGCATTATCACAGAGATTAATTCTGAGGGAATCTGAAAAGCGTTCATGCACTAGGACATTTGAGTTGAGTCTTGAAACATGAATAAGAATTTGATAGAAGGAAAATCAAAGGAAGAACACTCAAAAGATTTTTTTTTTTTTTGAGAACACTCAAAGTTGAGAAAACAATATGTAAAAAGGCAACAGGGCATGAAAATACATGGGCAGTTCAAGGAACAGAGTACTGGGCATGGCTGGGCCACACAGTATGAAAGTATAAAAGGGTAGTGTGGGTAACAAGGCATAGAAAGGTGGGCTGGCACCAGATTTTGGAGTTTTAATGTCTGGCCTGGAAATTTGAATTTTTTTTAGTAGGCAATGAGGAACCACTAAAAGCTTTTCAATGAGGGGAATGACAAGATGGAAATAATGCTTTAGGGAGATTAACTTGGCAGGATGGGAGAGACGAGAAGTTGCAAAGGTAAGTAGGCGGCTGCATTAATGAGGTGTGAGGTCATAAGGATTTTATGTAGGGAAGTGGCAATAGTGATGAAAAAGAAGTGACAGATCCAATGAGACTGCAACGGCCAGTATATGGTGTAGTACCAAGTACATTGGACGGGGGCTCTGAGAGCCCTGGGTTCCAGCTTTGACTTCCATTTATAGGCTGTGTGGCTTTACCTTCCAGGGACTCAATGTTTTTCTTCTGAAAAAGGTGAAGCTCGGAGAAACAAGTATCTTTAAGGTCTCTAACAGCTCAAATATGCTTAACCACTGTACTGCATGGACATTTATACATGACTAATCTACCAGACTTGGTAAGGGATTAGCTGACTAGCACAGTGGAGGTGTCATTAATAGGATAGTGGAGTCAAAGAGGGAAGCTAGCCTTGTGGGAGAAGATGATGCTCAGACATGCCGAACATGAGGTGTTAGCAGAACATCTAGCTGACCGTACGAAGGGTGGAATAGCAGCTCTAAAGAGAGGGAAGGGAGGGAGATTCTAATCTGGCAATCAAAAGCCTAAAAGCAGTACTAGAAGCCATGCAAACAGATGAGTTTATAGAAAGAGGAAGTGAATATAGGACAGCAAAGCAAAGAGCAAAGAACCATGGGAAGTAAGAAAAGGGAGAAAAAAAAAAAAAAGATGAGGAAGCAACAACTGACTATGAACCTTGAACAAGCTACTTCCATTTTCTGGCTCTGTAGTCTCCTCATTTTACAAATGAGGAGGTTAGGGTGAGTAAGCTGTATGAGGCTTTCATCTGTGACATCTACGCATAGTCAGAGAAGACTGAAGAGAACAGAACACCCTGAAAACTGAAGAAGAGCATTTCTTTTATTTATTTATTTATTTATTTATTTAATTTTTTAAAATGATGACCGGGGGCCGGCCCGGTGGCGCACTGGGTAGTGCGCCGCTTGGGAAGCGTGGTGGCGCTCCCGCCCGAGGGTTCGGATCCCACATACGGACTGGCTCCCGCTCACTGGCTGAGCGAGGCGCAGGAGCAACGCCGAGGTTTGCAATCCCGTTGCCG
>NW_007726442.1:291204-293376 GCF_000696425.1 Galeopterus variegatus
GGTCCGGTACGGGGGCAACACTGAGGGTTGCGATCCGTTGCCGGACACGGAAAAAGACAAAAAAAAAAAAAAAATGATGACCGGTAAGGGGATCTTAACCCTTGACTTGGTGTTGTCAGCACCACGCTCAGCCAGTGAGCGAACCGGCCATCCCTATGTGGGATCCGAACCCGGGGCCTTGGTGTTATCAGCACCGCACTCTCCCGAGTGAGCCACGGGCCGGCCCCGAAAAAGAGCATTTCTAAAAGGCAGCCTTAAGAGGTCATTTGCATCTGATGCTGCAAAGGTGTCAGGGACTGAGAACTTAGATAAAGCCACTGCGTTTAGCAATTTAAAGGTCTTCTCCAAGGTAAGGACCTCCTTCCCTCTCATGTCACTAACTTTCTGTACTTTTTCTCCTACCACAATGTGAACATTCTGCAAAATTTAGTCCTCTGCCCTCCACAGAGGCTTAGCTGCTCTCACAGATCTACTCTCTCTATAAGGTGAGTCAGAACTCTGGTCCATAGCTTCCTTTTGCACTCAATTCATATTTCCAACTGCCTACTGGACATTTTCACCAGTCACTGAAATTTAGCTTGCAGTACAATTAATAACATTAATAATAATAGCTAACATTTATGGAGTACTTATTCTGTTTGGGGTCTTGTGTTAAGCATATCAATGCATTATCTCCTTTACATCTTACAACAATCCTACAAGGTAGGCATTTTATTATTCCCATTTTGCAGATGAGAAAGCTGAGGCTCAGAGATGTTAAATAAAGTGTTTAAGGTCACACAACTGGGATGTTGCAGAGCCACGATATTTCCTAATTCTAGAGCCTGAGCTTAATAATTTCACTATGTTCAATCTAAAATCAAGTCATTATCTTTATTTCCTAAATTAGCTCACCTGCCTTATTTCTCTATTTTTGTTTCATTCTTCCCCAACATCTTGCCACTGTCTTGGAACAGGCCCTCATCCTTCATGCTCAATTATTGAAGCCTCTCCAATGGTCTCCCCACTTGCAGTTTTACCCTTCCAATTCTGGACATGTGATTGATCTGGCAAACAAAGTAAAACAAAACAACAACAATAAGAAACACAAAACAAACCTCTGAAGGCTTCCCATTACCTACATTACAGAATAAAATCCAAACTCGTTAGCATGGCTAGAGGACCAACTTCACAGTCCAGCCCCTAGCAGCCTGCAGTCTAGCTGCATTGAACAGTTACACCTCCAATCATGACACAGCCTTTGTTCATGTATTCTTCTGCCTGGGATGCCCTCCCCTCTCTTTACCAGGAGAACTTCTGCTCTTCTTTCAAAACCCAGCTCTAATGTGATTTCCTCTGTGAAAACTTCTCAGATTCCCAGTCGCTTTTTCTGATAGAAATTATGTTTCCTCTTCTGTGCTCCTGGACCTCGATGTCTCTCTCTCCTGCTACCCTGTGAGAACCTCGGGGAGAATGGCCACATCTTGTCCCTCTTCATAACCCCAACAGCCAAGGAACCCAAATTTGCTGGAATTGAAAGAAACTTTAATACTCACCTTCTGTACATTTGTTATTTAACACAAGGTAGATGATATTGCTACTTTTAAAAGAAATGCCTAGATTCTGATTTTCAGAAAAAGTAGTCCCCACTCACTATCTCCACTTCCTTACTTCCCATCATAAGTCAATCCACTGCAATCTGTCCTTTGCCCCCATCATCCACTAAAAGTGCTTTAATTATGCTCATAAGTGCCTTCCAGATTGGAAAAGCCAACTAACATACTTCAGAAGGAACTTCTCTGTAGAATTTGATGCTATGAACAAATCTCGCTTCTAAAAACTTTATCCTCCTTTGACTCCCATGATTTTCCTTCTTACTCTCTTTCTCTGGCTTCTCTTCTTCCTCTGTAGATGTTCCCCAGAATTCTAGTCTCAGTTGTCTTCTCACTGCAACACTCTTACTGAATGACTTACATGACTTTTGATTTCAAGTACCATCTGTGTGTTGATGACTCCTATTTCAGGTTTTTTTTTGTTTTTTTTGTTTTTTTTTTTTTGTGACTGGCAACGGATCGCAACCCTCAGTGTCGCGCCCGTACCGGACCGGGACCGGCAACGGGATCGCAACCCTCAGTGTTGCTCCCGCGCCTCGCTCAGCCAGTGAGCGGCCGGTCTGTATGTGGGATCCGAACC
>NW_007726442.1:293493-382735 GCF_000696425.1 Galeopterus variegatus
CCGCACTTCCCAAGCGGCGCACTGTAGCAGTGCGCCACCGGGCCGGCCCCTATTTCAGGTTTTGATAGTTCCTTCCCACCTCCACCCCTCCAGCCCATTCCAGCTATTCCCAGTGTGAACATCCATTTATCTGCAGACGTCCCATTCTCTTCTTGGAATCCGTGTAAGGTCAGTGGATCTTCAGTAGTCTCCACATCTGGAGGGATTTTTAATCCATTTATATGCTGTTCTATGGTGAAAGGCAAAGGTGCTGAGCACTCTTGTGAGTATATCAGTGCCCATTTGTGCATATGGTGGTGTCCGTCTTAAGTGCATTAAACTGAGATGAATGAGGTTCTGGTCAAGATGGCAGAATAGACGATTCCCAGCATCACTCTCTCCCATAAATCAACCAATTTACAACTATAAAAATGTAACATCAGCCAAGATGGGGCCGCTGGAGCTCAGGGGAAGAGGAGGAGAGACCTACGGAGTTCATGAAGCTGGGAGAAACCATGAGGAGAGAAAGAAAAAACTGCTCTGAGCATTTCGGGATGTGGCTGCTTTAATGCTGGAGCTGCTGAGCACATAGAGCAGGAGCCGTCAGAAGCTGTAGCTGTGCCCTTCAGATGGAGTTACTTGGAGGCAGCAGGGGAGAAGAGAGCCTTGGCGGCCCCCAGGACAGCAAAACCACTAATAGGGTTCCCGTGGACCCACGCAGGAGCGAGGAGCCAGAACAACTGAAAAAAGGAGCCACTCAGAGGCCAGTGAGTCATCGCAAGGGACCAGCGCAGGGCCCGTCCCATGGGAAGTGTTTGGAGCACAGGCAGTGGGGGAGACGGGCCCACTGGGAGAACATTGGGACACAGCAAGGACAGCCAATCTGCCCCCCAATCAGCGCAGGACCACTCAGAGGAGACTGGTCAGGAATGCATAATTGCATGGGGTGCAGTTTGATGAGAAAACTCGGGCCCAGATCAGAGTTTCTACACAACCCAGGTGCACCAGGTCTCTAGAGAGCCAGAAGTATCTATAAGGTCAACTGTTAAACCCTGAGCTGCACAAAAAGCCTTCCCTGGGGAAACAGCAGCAAAGTATCAATTTAGCTCAACCACAGAGCTCAAGTACTGGTACCCACAGGAAGTTCCCCCATGTTAGAAATAAGCAAAGGACGAAAATTAGTTCCCACCCAGGCACACCACCAGCACATTGGGGCCTGCCTGGGAACCAGAGGCTTGGAGCTGGGGACCAGACCCCTCTCCCACATCCAAGCACACCATGCCAGCACCATGGGGCCCACCTGGGGACCCGAGGCATGGAGAAAGGGACTGGACCCCCTCCCACAACCAGGCACACTGCCAGCACTAAGGAGCATGCCAAAAACATCACCCCCATGTGGGTGGCCCACCACAGCCACCACAATAACCATGGCTGCCACAAAAGTGGCTAGACGCCACAACTACCACACAGATGGTCTGCCAACCACTGGAGTGCATTGACACAAGGAGAGTCACCAACAGAGATAAAGAAAAGAAGAGGATGTCTCTCTCCACAAAGCCCATTTCAGAGTGACAGAAGCAGCATCTGCTCTATGATAATATTGGGGGACCCAATCACACCTCTCAGCATTGGACGGATCATCCGCACAACAAATTAATAAAGTAACCATGACTCTTTCAGAAAGAGGGGGGAAATCGAGGGTAATTAGAGGGGGGAGGAGTGAGGGAGAGGGAGATGGAGAGAGATTGGGCAAGGGGCATAAAGAATAATTACGATTTGTAACAATATATATGCTAGTAATATTGATTTGATCAACATATCTCAATGTTGAACCCCAAAAATATGTATAATCAATTTTGATTCAATAAAAAATAAATTTAAAAAAAAACTGAGATGAATGAACTCATTGAAAGATTTTGAGAGAGAAACATTTAAATAGTCCAGGTCTTCCCCAGCACCCCCCGCGCCCCACCACTATTTCAATCAATATACATGTTCCCTGTAATAAGATACCATAGGAAATGTGGATCTGCTGTTTTCTCCTAATTGATCTCCAATCCCATGGGAATCTAATGACACCAAGAGGGGTTTGAATTTACAGATTTTTCAACAACATGGCTCCTAACTGATTACCCTTGACTTCATCAGGGGCTCAACTTAATAAACAGAAATCTGTCTCAAGAGGATTATGTTGAATTTCTTGAAAGAAAGTATGTTGGTCTCTCGTGTGACATATTCCTCATGGGTTTGTTATTTTTTTTTAGGGTGAGTTTAACTATTGTTGCTTGGGAAGAAGCAAAATTACAAAAAGGGGGGAGGAGCTGATTTAAAGGCAATTGAAAGAAAAATATTAAGTAAATAATAGTACAAATGGTCACACAAATACAGCAAATGGCTGGCCAGTTGGCTCAGTTGGTTAGAGCATGGTGTTGAGAACACTAAAGTCAAGGGTTCGGATCCCCTTACTGGTCACACTCACACACACACACACACACACACACACACTCACACACACACACACCAGCAAAAATTGTGAAGGTGATACTTGAGTGACTAAAGTTTGGGAAATATTGCCAGAGTATCCAGGTGAGAAATGAGCTGAACTGTGCTGGGAGAGTCTAGCAAGACACTCTTGCATTGAATTGCAAAAAAGATTAAATCACAATCCAATTAGTTTGTGGGGGGCAGATTCCTGATCCTGACCCGTGGGTCTCCAGGGGAGGGCTTGAGGGTGCCAATTCCAAGAGGGCAGGTGCATGAGCAGGCTCTTCAGAAGGAACAGCTGGGGCAGGGCAAGGGCAGAGCGGGTCTGACCTTGCTAGCTGTACACCTGTGTTTTCAATGGCCTTCTAAACAACTCCTGCATGTTCCTCAGGCACCTCTACTGCTGTGTCGGAGTCAGCTTGTACTGGCAGCTCACTGTTCATTTTTAAAATTTTTTTATGGTAAGGAAGACTTTACTGAAGACGATTGCAATAGGATAGAGAGACTGTGTTCAACTCTGAACATAACAAGAACAGTGGGGATTTATAGCCAAGGGGCAAGGTGAGGGAGTCAGTGGATGGAAAATTACTGAGAGGAGACATCAAGAGTAGAGGGATTCTTGCTAAACTGACCTAACAGTCTTCATAAAGGCAGGCCAAGGATTTAGACATCAAAGGTGGGGTATGAAGAACTTGATCAGATATCAAGGGTGATCAGATATAAAGGGTGGGGAGGAGGACTTAGCAGGATTCTCTGCTAAGACTGGTTTCAGCAGGCCAAAGACAGGACAAGGGTCAAGGCTGAGGTCTAGTCGGAATGAGGGCTCAGATGAACCTAACTAAAGTTTGGTCAGGGAGAGAGTCTTTGTCAGTCCCTCTTCTTGTTCCAGGAAAGAAGAGACATTTTTCTTTCCTCCTCCAAAGAATATAAGCCCATTTCTCATTCGGTCGCCTTTCGTTCATTAAGGACCAGCTGAGCATATGTTGAGACTTGGTAGTAGAGTATTTGCTGGATGTTGCAAGCCATTAGGCATTTAATGAGGGGGATTTCTATGAAAACAAGAGAAAAACAAAGATTAATGATTGGAGCAGACTATAAACCCAGTTTCTGAGTCCAGAGGGCAACCAGTTGAGAAGATTTTTATATGTTGGGATTGAAACATCTGTAGATGGTGGAGTGAGGACAGCAGTGGCAATCCTAGGGATTTTCTGGTTTGCAGTTTGCATGGTTATTTCCCAGAGCAGAGCATGGAAGATGTGGGTGTTCTGGTGAATTTCCTGAGTGGCCCACACAGCAGCAGGCACAAGGTTACAAATGATCTGGTGTGGGGATGACTCCTCTGAAGTTTATATCAAGTTGTCTTGCTTTGGCTTGCAGGGCTTCTTTAGATCCTGGAGGAAAGGTCAGCTACAAGACAACCTAGTCTTCCAATAAGGTCTTGAGCAGTCAGGATTTAGTTCTCGGTGGCACCAAGTCAGGAGGGTGGGGGAAAAATTAGAAACATCAGTTTGGAGAGCTGTAGCTAGATACTGAAGGAAACTAGAAGAATTGAGAATCTGGTAAGGACTGACAAAATGTGCAAGACAACAGGATCTAGTCCAATTTACAGGTAGATGACCAAGCAGAAAGTAAAATGCAGTTTGCCTAGAGGGCAAAAATAGTTCAAAGACAACGAACAGGACTAGAATCTAATAACCCACAAGGGCGTGCTATTGAAACATAAAATTTCTCTCTACAGTCTACCCTTTTTGATCAGAGATAACCAAAGTAAGGTTATTCTTATTTACAAAATAAGCCGGGTCTTGTTAGATTCGGCCTGATTGTTTACGTAAGTGCAGCAAGAATGGTAATTGACCACATAGGTTTTTTTCAGTTTGCTTTGCTGGAATTTTTCATATGGAATCTCAGATTAGACTTTTTAAAGCCTTCTGGCGGCTAGGAAGCAAAGCCACAAACTTGCCACCAGATTTCACCAGCGGTACCTATAGATTTGGGTAAATTCCTCTCTTCTCAAGGTCCCCAAAATATCCTAAGGTTTCTGGGCCTGCCAGGAAGTGACCTTGTTACTCACCTGTAAGCCTGGGAACCCCATAATCCAGGTATTGGGCCAGTTTTCTTAGGGGTGTTTTGTAAGCATTTGGTCCATAAAGTCAACCTTAGTTCCTTAAGACTGTCTGGTCATAACTTATTCTCACACATCATTCTCAAATATGACATTCCAGTCAAAGTCTTGGTTATAAAACCAATGTTTCTCAATTACGTTCTGTTAAAAGAACAGATTCTTATTAAACTCATGCGAATGCTCAATTGCCATGAAAATAATAATTCTCAGTAAGAGTTTTCAAATTCTGGAGAGATTAGGCAGGTAGAAAGGTAGAAGTTTCATTTCTGTGTACAAAAGTATAATATAATTGAAGAGAAAAGAGAAAGGGAGTCCTTAAATCCAGCAACAAAATAGAAAAATGAACAGCAGCAACAACAAAAAAATCAAGCAGCAATATTCTAAACAAAATCTATAATAATCCTTCATTGGTTCATTCAGTTTCATGTAATTAATTCTTGTTCTGCTTGATCTTGGGTTAGCAGTTTTATGAACCCATCAGCTTCTCTACCGGATTTCTGGAAATCCCGACTTACTCCAGTGGTGTGGTATCAAAGTTATTTAAACAATGCTGTCAGAAGCCTGTGCTCCAAAGTACTGGCACAGTTCTTTCCATGGGTCTCTGAGACAGAGTATTAAGTTTTCAGGAATTTTGTGAGTGGGTTGATATCACATTGAAACCTTGAAATTGACCATGACAGAAGTATTTATACCACAGAAATTGGTAAATCAAGGCTCCCCCCACCAGCAAAAGCTAGTAGTTGAACATGTTCTGCCACACCACTGGGCACCTCCAAGTCAACATATCCCAAACTGAGCTCCTTATCACCCCCTGTAAAACCTGCTCCCCGCCCCAGCTTCCCAATTTCTATGTGAATGATGCCTCCACAGATAGACCCAGTTTCTCAAGCAAGAATTTTTCGAGTGGTTTATGACTCCTTTCTCCCCCTCACTGACCACATTGATCACTGAGTCTGGTCAATTCTCCCTCAGAAATGTTTTCCTGAACTAACCCTCTCTGCCACTATCTTCGTTCAAGCTCTCATCATTTTTTTGCCTGCACAATTGCAATAACCTCCTGAGTGATCTGCCTGCCTCCAGGGTATCCGGGTACTGTTTCCCTTGTGGTCTTCCAAAAATACCCCAAAGCCAGCCAGTCACTTGCCGACATAAAGACCACAGCTTGCTCTTCTTTACCTGTGGGAGAATATCCCAGATGTTCAGCAGCACTCACAAAAGCCGTCATAACCTGGCTCTGGGTCTTCTTCAGGCTCATGTTCCCCACCCCTCCCTACCATATACCTGTTGTCCAGGATGAATTGCTTACTGTTGCCCAAATGTGTTCCATTCTTTCAAAACTTTGTTCCTTAGCCCATGTTATTCCTTCTGTCTGAAATCCTCCCCACCACTCTGTGCCTGAGAAGTTTCTCCTCTTCTCTAAAGACCCAGCTCAGAGTTAATATTCGATGCAAACTCTCTCAAGAAAAGTTAGTCTTGGGCTGGCCCGGTGGCGCACTGCTACAGTGCGTGGCTTGGGAGTGCGGTGGCGCTCCCGCCGAGGGTTCAGATCCCACATACAGACCGGTTCCCGCTCACTGGCTGAGCGAGGGGCGGGCTCAGCACCGAGGGTTGCGATCCCGTTGCCAGTCCCGATCCGGTACGGGCGTGACACTGAGGGTTGCGGTCCGTTGCCGGACACGAAAAAGGACAAAAAAGGAAAAAAAAAAAAAGAAAAGAAAAGTTACTCTTGGGCCGGCCCGTGGCTCACTCGGGAGAGTGTGGTGTTGATAACACCAAGGCCCCGGGTTCGGATCCCTATATAGGGATGGCCGGTTCGCTCACTGGCTGAGCGTGGTGCTGACAACACCAAGTCAAGGGTTAAGATCCCCTTACCGGTCATCTTTTTTAAAAAAAAAAAAAAAAAAAAAGGTTAGTCTTCCCCGCCCCCTTTTCCACACCCACCCAGTCTTTGTGTCTTTAATATAGAACTTATCTCACAGTATTGTGGATACCTGTTCTATAGGCCTGGCTCCCCTACTAGACTGTGTCTTACTCCAGAGCCTAGTCTAGCGTTTGGAGCATGGCAAGAGCTCAAAAAATGTTTTCGTTTTTTTTTTGCAGCTGGCTGGTTATGAGGATCTGAACCTTTGACCTTGGTGTTAAACCACACTCTAACGAACTGAGCTAACTAGCCAGGCCCAGATAACTCTTTTTTGTTTATTTATGTTTTTACTTATTTTTATTTTTTATTTTTTATTTTTGGTGGCTGGCACAGGGATCAAACCCTGGACCTTGCTGTTAGCGGCACCGTGCTCTAACCAACTGAGCAACCAGCCAGCCACGATGTTGAAAGAATAGATGGAAGGGTGAATGAATGGAGTTGGTCCCTAGCTCTAATAACGGGGCTGTTTTCTCTTTTGTTGTATAAAAGCCCCTGCCTTAAGCCCCTATTTTGATGCCCCCAGCTCCTGAGTCCTATCTTGGTGCCCTGTCTGGCACCTTAGCTTTCACAGGAATAGTGCTTCATCTAGTTCTTGCCAGACCTTTTGACATCTGGCATCCTGCTCTGGAAGCCCAGGTCCCATGGCAGTGCCTCTGTTGCCGGCTGCCAAATACTTGCTGCCAACCACCTGCCTGTCTGGGCTTCCTCCTAGTTTCTGCTGCATCCTGGTTACCCAGATGCTTGTTCTACCTGCCTGTCTAAAGAGCTGGGAGGTCTGCTGCTACTTCTGGACCTTCTGCTTTACCTTGGCCCATCTGAATGTCCTCAAAGTCCTGACCCTCTCTGTTCTAGCTTCCCCTCCCACCAAAGGAATCCCATTTCTATCACTGTCCAACTAGAAGATTAGGTAGAGCATGCTGATAAATTCATGGGCTCCAGACTCTAACTGCCTGGATTCAAATCCCACCTCTTCTATTTATAGATAGTTGTGTGATCTTGTGGCAAGTCACTTCGACTCTTTGAACCACAGCTGGCTCATCTGCAAAATGGGCATGATAATGAGACCTACATCATAAGGTCACTGTGAGATTTAAATAAGATAATGTGCTTAACACAGTACCTGGCACATAGTAAATACTCAAGGACTGTTTGCTATCATTATTATTTTTACATTTCCAGTATCTAGGACAGAATTGGCACTCAGCAAATGTGTGTTGAGAGGGGAGAAGGAGAAGGAATGACAATCATTGTTTATTCTGTTTCTTGATCAAAATCTATTCCATCGGCTAATCCTACTCCCACCTCAGGATGCAAATACCTTATGGCCATTTGGTTCTGTCACTCAGCTATTTCTGAAATCCCACCTCCTCTAGGACTCCTTTGTAGTTGAGAGCTGATAGCTTGCTGGTCCCAATCTGCCTAGATAGATATAAAACTTTCACAATTGCCCACCCCCACTTTTCACTGTAATTACACGCATTTATCCTGATTCCTTAGCCCCAACTTGCACTAACCCCCAAAGGTGTGGCTGGTGTGAATATTTTTGGATTATATATTTTACACACCAGCCCACTTCTTCTCCCACCCACAACATGTATGTGTGCTTCCTGCATTTTCCGTGTCACTCAGCCCTGTTGTCTCTATTGTCAGGGCAAGGACTGTGTGTAAACTAATGAGGATAGACAGAGCCTTGGACAGAGAATGCTTCAGAAATGTCTTGTGATGAAGATGAAGGAGAAGAGCTGGAAGCAGAAACCAGGGAGGGATAGGATTTGTGTCTCCACTTACTCTTCACCGCAGCAGGGGCAGAAAGCATGCTGCCTCTTTCCTGTTCATTGGCTACATTCCTCTCCGAGGCCAGAGGAGCAAGCCTGGACAATGCAAATGAGCCGTGGATGGGACTTAGCCAAGGGGCCTCCAAAGGGAGAGCAGTGGGGTTGGCTAGGAAGGAAAAGGTGCCTATGTATTTCTTAGCACCTTCTTTGTTTCCCCAAGTGGCAAACTACTCTCCTGTCCTGGAGACACAATACCAAAGTGCAAAAGCTCCCTCAGAACACATACCTGAGTCCGAGAGCACTTTGCAGACTGGGTGACCCCTGAATCTCTAGCCTTTGGTATAATACCAGACTCAGGGAAATTTCTTGTGCACTCACTATGCACAAAGCCCTATACAAGGCGGTGGTAAACCTAAGGTCACACGGGAAGTTTTCAATCGCATGCCTTAGTTGTGGGATAAGAGACATAGCAGAAAAGTGATTATGCTTACGTAAGCATAAAAGAGCAACTGAGACTACAGGCAGCAGCCCAAATGGGACAATTTCAGCCAGATCCTTGCCGACTTCCTATTACAGATCTACGGGCTTCACTTGACCTTATCCAGGAAAGCATGGTGTGAGGATGGGCAGGGGTATGGCATGGCTTGGGTCCCTCGCGCAGGTGAAAGTCCATTCATTCACCTATTTAAGGGGTCTGGGTCCAGTACAGCATCTTAGTTGTCTCCCCTCTCTACTTTTTTTGCTCCCTTTCCCGCTCCCCCCATTAACTACTGAAAGTCTGTTCAACTCTCTTTAGGGCTGCCGTCCCCCGCAAAGTTGTCATATGTGCCTGACGCAGATTCCCGAGAGACCCATAGAAATGTTCGTAAACTTCCACCCCTAACTGTACCGCTCTGCGGCTGTTGGAGCCGGGCAGTTTGACCTTTGCTAGGAACCCAGAGCTGCCTGGCGTCTGGAGTTGAACTGGAAAGTGAGGCAGAAGCCGGTCTGTCGTTTCTCCCTCACCCACTCCCTCGTGTGTAACGCAAAGGCTCAAAGAACAGTGAGGAGTTAAGCTCCTTATAAGGAAATGAACCTCCTCTTTCCTGTGCGGAAATTGTGTGTTTTTTGCTTCTATATGTTTAAAATACACTGTAAAAACTACACCCGATAGGACTCACAAAAACCATTCCCCCAAGGCGGGGGCGGGGTGGGTCAGTCAACCAGGAGCGAAGGAAGAAAGGACGGGCGGGGCGGGGCGGGCACAAGCGCGGCGAGTGCGAAGAATTTGAGGGATGAGTCATCAAAAAGAAGCTGGGAAAGGGAGCGGAACTAGTAATCCGAGCTGGGAAAGAGGCAAGCATTCATTAGACGCAGATCGTGTCAATCACGTCTGCTCCGCAAATGACCTAAGAGCCTCCCGGGCCTCTCAGACCGGAAAAAGGGTCTTGGTGGGCGGTCTAAAGCCTTTGAAATCGGAAAAGATAGAGATGGAGCGGGCCTTCAGAGGAGTGTGTTGCGGCACAGCCAGGCCTCGGAGGAAGATGGCGTTTGCCATCAAGGTCACATGGCTACTTTAGGGGACTAAAACGAAACACTAGCTGAGAACAATAGGAAAGGACCACCGTAGGGTCAGGTTTTCAGAAGCAGTCTTAATTCCAAGTATTTTTGTAAAATTAGACTCATAAGCGCGTTTGTATTTGTCAGAACCCACGCCCTGATAAATGTCATCAAAACTGGGAAGGGGTGGACTTTCACTGGGGCTTTTCTACTTCAGGGAGCCTGAAAGGGGTGGCGGAAGGTGGGGGAAGCCCAGGGGCCAGGGTCACTGCAGAACCAGAAGGCAGCAGATGCCAGGATAGAAGGTACCCACTAGGGTCTCTGCACTGAGAGCAACGTGGAAAGCCGGTTCTGCCAGGAACTGTGCGTCGCCCCACATCCATGTCAGGCTCAAGTCTAGGCAGCTTTGGCTAACCTCTGACCTCTCACCTGTTTGGAAAGGTTGCCCTGACTAAAAAAGGATTTGGTTAGGTGCTCCGTACATTGCATCAGATAAGTTCCTCTCTGGTTAAACTTTAGTTGATCCGGAGTAAGAAATGTGAGCTTCATAATCCCATTTGTTTGTATGTTCTTTTGTTACTTTCTTACCTGTTAGTTTCCTGGCAAATGTTACTTTTGAAAAATTCCAACCCTATTTTAACTAAAGGATAAAAAGGGATTTATAGTGTCTTAAATTTTGGACTCAAAAAAAAAAAAAAAAAAAAGGTTGTTTTGTTCATTTCTTGGCCAGTACAGTGAGGGAGCCTCACTCATGCACCCCTGTATTGTAGGGACCAGGGAAGAGCTGGGGCACAGAAAAAGATTGATCCAAGAATTGAAGCATTCTGATCTAGTTGACGATTTCTTTCTTTTGCACTCTGGCCCTTTTCGTGCCCCCACCTGCAATCCACATTATATACCAAGAGCTGGCCCAGGAATCATCAGCACCCAGAAGAGCCTGAAAAGGCTATGCCTGAGAGGGTGGGGCACAACAGAAACTCAGACTTCAAGGGTACCTGGGAATGGAGGCAGTGGCAGAGGAATTAACCTTTTCACTGGCTTAGTCTTGTCCTTACTCAGTTCTGGACATCCCCTCAATCTATCCCCTCCTAATACCCCATTAAGAGGGATCATCAGACCACTCCAGTTTTAATTTTATTGACCACTTTGAATCTATTCAGGTATGGGGTTTGTGGGAAAACGGGACCATCATCTGTTCTATTCTCTGAGGCACTGGTTCTCCCTTCCCTAACCTTTTAGAGGGGCTGTAGGAATCCTAAATGTAACCTCAAGGGAACAGGTTTCTAATGGAGTGGTCATTCTAACTCAGGCATTCTAGAACAGTATAGCCCACTCAGGAAGAAACGCTTAAACCTGAGCTCATGGGGAAACCAGACCCGTTTACTGTTACTCCCTTGGCCACCCAAGAGTCTCATGACAATTTCTCTTGGTCGAGCCTGTGGGAGAGATCTTGTATCATCTGTTACAGATATTCAAGCCATCATAAGAGTGTGAGTGGGGAATGGGTGGAGAAACTCTGTTGTACTCTGAGGAAAAATACACATTCCCAGGGGTTCGAGGGGGAAAATAGAAACGTAGGCAACATAGGAAAGGACAACCACAAGGCTCGGAGCAACACTTTCCCTTTCTCCCTCTTCTTTTCCATTACGCATACCCCAGAGTGCCTCTGAATGGCTGGCTCTACCGTACTAGAAGGAAGCTAGCTCCATCCCTAGATGCGGGTCAGCAGTACAGCGCGCTCTGAACAGAGGAAGGAGGGGAAGGAGGCTGCTGCAAGAGGGTGCTATACCCTGTGGTTGACACCAGGTGGCATCAAATCATAACCATAGCTCCAAAGAAACTATCAAGAAATGGACCTTGAGAGCCCTTGAACTATTTTCCTCTCCCTCCCTGCTCCCCACATGGAATTGAAGAGTAAGAAGCCTCTCAGATATGGTGGATAACCCTCCTTAAATGAAAACGCTTGAATCCTTAAGCTAAAGCCACTTCCAGCTAAAGATTCCTAGGATTTAAATGTGACCTTAGTCCCTGCTCTTCTTGGAGACCTATTTCTCAGCTTCACATAAGGAAAAGGTGATTTTCCTGGAATCTTTCCAGATGTCTTCATTCTCCAGAAGAGTTATTTTTCTCCACAGAGGTCAGTTGAAGAGCAACAGGCATGAGACCTAGGAGGCTGTGCTCTAATTCTGGTCCCTTTTAGAGGACTGAATGCTCTATCATGGGTATGCTGGAAATGATGGTGTCTAAAAAAGTTGTAATGTGGCTGACCAGCCTTATGGCCTCTTACAGTCAAACAGAACTGCTTCCAGCACCTCAGACATGCTCCATAAATTCCCATTCCTCCACCTAGAATGTTGTTCTCTCTCAACTATTTCTGTCAGATCCCTCAAGGTACAGATCAAGCTCCATGAAGCCTTTTTTTTTTTTTTTTAAAGAAAGATGACCGGTAAGGGGATTTTAACCCTTGGCTTGGTGTTGTCAGCACCACACTCAGCCAGTGAGCGAACAGGCCATCCCTATATAGGATCCGAACCCGGGGCCTTGGTGTTATCAGCATCGCACTCTCCCGAGTGAGCCACAGGCCCGGCCCCCATGAAGCCTTTTTTGATTTTCCCCAATCTGAAGGGACTGCCTGCTCTTCTTAATTACCATAACAACTTGTGCCACTTGGCCTGTTCTTCTATTTTATATTATGGTTACTTGTGAATACACCTCCCCTGCAAAACAGTGAGCTCCCCGAAGGCAAGGACCATGTCTTATTTATATCTTTATACCCTACACTGATGAACACAGTAGGCACTCAATAAACCGTAATAATATCTTAAAGTTGTAGAGTGCTTACAGTTTACAAAGCATATTCGCATATTTTCCCATGTAATCCTCACAACAACCCTGTGAGGTAGGTGTAATTGGCCTTATTTTACAGATGAGCAAATAGACTCAGAGAAGTTAAACAACTTGCCAAAGGTTATATGGCTAGGAAGAAGCAGACAATGGATCTGAATGCAGTTTTTCTGATCCTAAATCCAGTTCTTTCATCTTTCTACACCTGAGCTGTTGGCTGGAAATTTCTTCTTGGAGACTGAAACCATGAGGCTCATCCTGTGGACTGGGGTAAAGGGAGGAAAAGATCTAAAATAAAGGTCAAACTCCTCTCCTTTTTGTTCCTGCTCTCTTTTCCTCCCTACACCCTGTTTTCAAAGAGGATTTCAGATTGCAATCATATTTTGTTCAAGAAAAGTGTGAGATGTCCTTGTGGATAAGAAGGGAAGAGGCGGAGTGAAGACAGGACAGTAAGGTATATCCACCACTGGTGACTAATGGATCTTTTGTCAGCCTGGAGGGAGATCCCTGGCCTGTCCAATAATTTAATGATTTGGATAAGGACATTGATGGCATGCAGATCAAATTTGTAAATTATGTGAAGCTGGTTTCAGAAAGATCCCAAGAGGTCATAATGAACAAGGAAGATGAAATGTAAAGTTTCATACTCAAGTTCCTCAAAACCAAATGCTTAAGTGCAAGGTAGGGCAGACGTGAGTTCATAACAATCTGTGTGAAAAGGTTTTAGGTGTTTGAGGTGACTGTAAGCTCACTATTTTTGACACTAGTTGCTCCAGATGCTAATGTGTTCAGGTCTAGAATAAGGGAGATTACAGTCTGCCTTCTTCTCTGTTCATTACACCACAGCAGAGGATTGTCTTTAGTCTTGGACACCATACATGAACAGGACATTAGCCACCAGGAGCATGTACAGAAGAGAGAGACCAGGAGCATGAGGGGACTTAAAAATCATTGTGTATGAACTGTTAGAGCTGTTTAACCTGGAGAAGGGAACAACAGGGTGATGGTGGTGGTTCGGGATCCAGTTTTCAAGTATTGGAAGATTCATAATATAGAAGAGTGATTTACCTTATTTTGCTTTGTAAGAGGTTGCGATCCGTAGTAAAGGGTGGGTGCTATGGGAAAACCAATTTTGACTCAACCTAAGGAAGAATTTCATAATGGTTTCAGATGATCCAATATGCAATGGTCTGCTTTGAGGAAGAGATTTTCTGTCACTGGAGGTATTTAAACAAAGGCAAGATGACTACTTGGCAAACAGGTTGCAGAAAGGAATCAAACATCAGATCATAAGGGAGGGGATCTAGGCAACCATTAAGGCTGCTTCTAACACTAATCTGGGGATTCAAGTGGGGGCGGGGTGGAGGTGAAAATAGTTGTAGCCCTTAGAGTAGGTACCTCTTAACTAGTTATTGTCTCTGCTTCCAGTCGCTCCTCCTCCAGCCTGCCCTGCACCTAGGCTCCAGAAATATTTTTCTGAATACTTTCCATGAGACCTTCAAGCTCAGGTATCATAGAATCTCAGTAACCCTGGAGGTCATCTGGTTCAGTCCTTTATCAGATGCTTTTATCTCCTTGGCATCACATACATGGAGTGGTTGTCCAGTCACTGCTTGAATATCTCTGCTGATAGAGAACTGCCTGCCTTTGGGGAAGTTCATTCTACACTTGATCTTAGACAAAAGGCCGAAAAGCAATGGGGGCGGGGGGCAGTTCATTCTTATTGCAGAGTGCTACTAATCAATAGAAAGTTCTTCCTAAACACAGCAAAATGCTTATATTAGGATGGTGGGGTTAGGACTTTTTTCCTTTGTTTTTTAAACTGTGGGTAATAAACTTTAAAGGACTTCAAAAGTCTGGAATCATGAGCTGAAACTTTTATTATGATTTTTTATTATAAAAAAGAAAGGAAAAAGAGCATCTTCCTTACGTTGAACCAAAATCTGGTTATAGCTTTCCTATAACTTCCATCCATTAGATCTTGGAGCCCTCAGAGTCACGCAGAACAAATCTACAGCTTCCTCTTCCCCACGAACCTAGTAATAATTTGCCGACAGTAGACAAATTTCTCCAGGGATTCTCCAGTCCTCTCACTATTCTCACCACTCTTCTCTAGATACTTAACATCTTCCTAGAAGTCCAGTGCCCATGACTGAACAGAAGGTATCAGATGTGGTCTGACCAGTGCAGAGTAGCACAAGGTGATCACCTCCATTATTCTGAACGTTATACTCTTATTAATACAGCCCAAGATCACAATACTTTTTGTAGCAACCAAACCATGCTTTTGATTCATGACCCATGATGAGCTTTCATTTACTCTAAAAACCTCTAACCCACATCTCTCACATCCTACACTTGTCCTGTTACATTTTAGAATTCAAATAAGGGACTTTGCCAGCTTTGTGTAATTTGTAAATGTGATCTAGTGACATTAAAACAAAACCCTGTTGTGTGTAGTCGTTCAACCAGCAAAGAATCCTCCTAAGTTTACCTTTACCCACACTGCATTTCTCTATATCGTCCCAAGAGTACTGAGAGAACGTTTTGTTGAACTCCAGATACACTGTGGGTGACACATGTCTCTCATCTACCCATGCAGTCACCCTATCAAAGGAAATGAACTGAGTGGGGAATGATTTGTTTTTCCTGAATCCATGCAGGGACTGAGTGATCTCCACTTCCTTTTGTAAGTGCTCACCAACCATCCTTTCTTTTAATCATTTGTCCTAGAATCTTGCCTTCAATCAATATCAAATTTATTGATCTACAATTTGTGGTATTCACCTTTTCCCATCTGTAAAATGGTGAGGCCATGTTTGCCCATCTGTAGGCTGCAGTGTGCATGTCTTTCATTCTCCATGGGTTTTTTTTTTTTTAAGCCACCACCAGTTGTCCTGCAACTTGAGCTACAAGTCCACAAAGTGTCCTGGACGTTATTGACCCAGACTATGAAATGGAATTACTCAGAGTAGCCTAAGGCTCTCTTGGACTAGACTGCCTTCAGGAACTTCTCTCTGGTGTTTACCTCGTCCTTTCTTGTCTGAAAATCCTTCTCCTTGAAGAAGAGAAGGAACAAAAGAGGAGCTGAGGAGGTTTTGTGTTCTCACTATAAAGACATTAGCAAAAGAGTACAGTCAGGGCATCCCATCATTCATCCAATAATACTCGAACTGTTCTGCTGTTATGAAGACCTCCACAACCTGCCTTGCCAATTTGATTTTCCATGGTTTAACCTGAACCCACTACTTTGGTCAGGCCAGTTCCCTCACTGCTCCTTAAGCATGCTTAGACCTTCTCATCTCCATGCTCTGGCTGAGGTTTTCCTCCCAATTTGGAATGCCCTACTCCACTCATCCACCCACCCACCTCAATCTCACCATAGCCTTTCTTACATTTTCTCCAGTCCCTTTAACCTTTACCTTTTAATTGAAGTCACATACTAGATTATGCATTTCTTTCTTTTTATCATGGTTCAGGTTTGTCTTCCTGTTAGTATGCACCCCAAAGTAGGTGTCTTCTATCCCTGATGATATATAAACTAGCACAGGGCCAGGCCTATAGTCATGGTAACCATACTTCCTATGGAGATTTCCACAGTGACCATCCTCTGACGCCTCACACACCACAAATTCAGATCCCAAGATAGCTGTGTCCAACTCCCTAAAGGACTAAAATAGAAACCAGATAAGCCTAAGAATGCAGACTGGAGACAATCTAGGCACTAATGATTTTTGCAATGTGAAATAAAATCCAAGTATATCCTCAGCTTCTCTTCAAACAAAGAGCTGGGAGTTTTAGCTGGGCTCAGGGCTGGCAGTCTGCAATGGGGCTGAGAACATCAAGCTACATAGGCACAGAATTGACTATCAATTAGATTGAAATCCTGCCTGTCTTGGAAGTCACCTCTTCCACCCGGACCTTTCAAAGGTGTGAAGACCAACCATAATCTGTCACTGATGTGTCCCTAACAGAACTGGAGCTGGGTTTACTATGGCACCTTGAGTTCTTAGAGAAGAGGCAGTGTCTAAATCTTCCCAAAACAGAGAGCCTCCTAACTTAGCCTCCTAACCCCCCCATCTCCAGAATAGGAGGCCCAGTTTGGTAATATCTGAAATGGAGCAATCAAAGGTTGGAACATAAGAACAAAGACTCACAAGGTCATGGAATCTCATCCTCTGCTCTCAGGAAGATGAAGAATATCAGTGCTTTCCTTAGTAGCCATTCGTTGTTTGGCAACTGTTTATTTATTTATTTATTTATTTATTTTTGGTGGCTGGACAGTAAAGGGATCTGAACCCTTGACCTTGGTGTTATAACACCACGCTCTAACCAACTGAGCTAACCGGCCAGCCCCTGGCAACTGTTATTGAGGACTACTAAGTGCTCATGATCATCTCCTATCCATAGCGAAGTTTTTCCTTGTGCTTCACTTAATCTCATTTTCCCCTTTGTCATTCTCAGAAGAAATGGAGAACAGGTCATCAGCTCTGTCCTTATGTAGAAGTTAAATTTTCGAAGATGATTATATACACTAGTCACATAGTAGGTGCTCCACAACCACTGAGCCTTACCTCATTAGCTTCCTCCTTTCTAAATTAAACATACAAACAAACACCTAATCCTTTGGTACATTGTTTCTGTTCTTCTCCAGACCCTCTGCAGCTTTCCCATATATGCTAAAAATGTGCTGACTAAGGGTAGACCCGTTCGTGCGTTGAAAGACATAACCAACGGCAGGTAGGGCGGAACAGGCTGAGTAGGACTGTGGGAAGGTCCACACATTACTGGGTTGCATTCTAGGTCTGTTTCTAATACTAACTGTGATGGACTGATGGGCTTTTCTGGGCTTAACTCTAAAGGAAGTGGGTTGGACTAGATGATTACAGGGTTACTTCTAGTTCTAAAACTCATACTTTGATTACTTCCCAGCTCCTCCATGCTATATTTTTGTTACTATATGCTAGTATCCACATTAGTTTTGGCAAGAAGAAAGAAAATAAGGGAGGGAGGGAGAGAAAGTGGGACAAAACCAGTTCCACACTGGTTTTCCATAGGATTCATCCAACTTGTGACCCACCCTGACACCCTCTGCCCGTTCTTTTTCTTCCTCCTTCTCCTCCTCTTCCTCTTCTTCTTCTTTTTCTTTAACTATACATGTTCCAAGTCAATCACTGCCCGTCTCTCTTGTCCCACGGACCATATTAGTATATTAGTTCTGAGTTTGGGTCTTTGTACATACTACCTGGTGTTTGTCCCCTCTGAGCATCATCTTGGTTGTGATGGTTCATCTCCCTCATTTTGTCAGGGTCACTTCGAAGAATTCTATTCCTGGTTTCTGAGGTGTCAGCAACCCCACCCAACTGTCATACTTGATGAGCAGACTCCCAGTTCAGTCCTTCAAGTCACTGGGAATAATATGAAATCCCATAATGCTAACCCTGTGGGGCCTCACTGAAATTATTCCCCAGGGTTGACAAGAAGCCACTGATCACAATCCTGGAGAGAAATCACTCCGAGGGCCCCAGTGACTTCTCCAATTCTAATTCACAGAACAGGAAACAAGTATCCCTGGGGAAGGAGAGGGCCCTTGCTCTGTCAGTCACCCAAGGTAAGGGAGTCCACGTCTGATGCCACACTGGATTCAGATACAAGAAAGAATTTCAACATGTTAGGGGTCAGACCTCCTCCCAGCTCCTGGTCCAAGATGAGTGGCAGCAGAGGAGGAGAAGGAGGTGATGGCAGCGGTGGCGGCAGCGGCAGCAGAGAAGGAAGGAAGGATTATTTTTGCAGTTTCATTAGGAGGCCTGAGATGCTTAGAGAAGCTTCAGCTGCAGGAACCCAGAGCTTTGGGGGAGAGGGGAGATGGGGACAGCAACCCGATTAAGATTGGAGAGGCCTTCGTGCAGGGGGCCAGCAGAGTGCAGCCCAGACTTGTATCAGCTTAAAGGTACAGAAGGCAGAGGGAGGCTGCCTGATTGATTCCTAGCCCACAGAAGGCACCCTGCGCGGGGGTCTGCTGGGGCACGGCCTGTGCAAGGGAGGCAGGTTGGGAGTGCTAACTGGATTTTTTATTTTTATATCAAGACACTGTGTTTAAAATTTTTACAAAGGACAACTCCATGGGTTTCCGTTAGTGTTTTAAGAACTTTTCTTTAAAAAAAAAAGCCAACAACAACAAAAAACACCGCCTTTTTGAAAGAGTAATGACAGACACAAAAGCTATTGTAAAGAAAATGGGGCGAATTTCTGATAGCATTTCCCCAAGGGCAGAGGCAGAACCCAGTTCATACCCGGGGGCCCACTAATGACATGGCCTCCACAGTACCTTGCTCACCAAATCTAGAGTACCCTGGCCTAGCCAGGTCAATGCTGCTGGCCTTTCGGGGAAGCAGGTCACCCTTCATTCTCTGCAGTCCTCCACAGGGACACAGAGATGGTTGAAGATCTCTCCCCTATGGCCCTCCAGCCCATCTATCATTAACTCCTTCCTCTTCCACTCCACGGTCTTGCTCAAATTTGTTTCTTTCATGGAGGTCCTGTTCCTTGGTCTGATTTTGTGAGCACTGGGGGTTCCGGAGCCAGAGAGACCTGGGTCTGGAGCTCTCCCTTCCAGAGCCTCTTAGCACTCACGGGTTGGAAAAGCATTTGCTCCAAAATTTTTTAAAAAAAGAAAAGAAAAGAAAAGAAATCAGCAAAAACAAGAGCCAGAAAAAAGACCAAGTCTGGGGGAGGAAGAGCTAGTCTGCTCTTTAAAGCTCCCAAGTCTGGAGTTGGTCGGTGGTGCAGTTCCGAGAGGCCAAAGGTGAGCACCAAGGGGGTGTCCAGCTGTTGCTTTCAGGCCCCCCAGGAGTGTCTGTGGTCAGGCGCAGGGAGCTGGCTTCAGCTGCTGTTTCATGGGTCCTCAGTTTGCCAAGGACTCATTTGCGTCCCCATTTGAAGTGTTCTTTCAGGTTTACTTCCGTATTTGTGTTTTTGTACATGCGGATGCATGTCCACATCTGTCTGTGCAGGTGGGTCTGCTGTAGGGTGTGGGTGTGTGCGTATACATATGTGTGTGTGTGTGTGTGTGTGTGTGTATCTGCTTGTGCATGTGTTTGTGGATCTGGGAGGGGGGAGCTGGGAGATAGCTGTGCTCTGGGCTGGAGCTATACCCGGGTAGTGGAGTGTGAGTGGGGCAGCCCAGTACTGTTGAACCCTGCGGCAAAGGTGTTATAGGGGTGCAATGTCTGCAGCCCTACCAGGGAGTTGGGAATCATTGTGATGGTGTTGGGGGTCATGAGTGGGATGTCATCAGGGGAGCGCCGCAGGGTCAGGGTGTAGTCAGGTAATGCAGTGAGGCGCAATGTGTCATGGGGGGGACCGGCCTCACACTCATGGTGGGTGGGGCCCAGCTGTAATGCCGCCAGCTCTTCCTCAGGAGCAGCTCCCAATTCAGGGGCACCAGCACCCCTCTGAGGGCTAGGCTGCCGCAGGGGCTCCTGGCGCCGTTTGTCCTTACGGTAGTAGAGGGCAGCGAAGGCCAGAACGTTAAGGAATAGAAGGGAGGCCCCCACTGCGATGGTGACACTTAATTCAGTGGAGTAATCACGAGGGTTCTCCACCAGGAGTGGCCCTGCATCCTGGTCCCCGTTCCATGACCCTTGGGCGTTCTCGTTGCTGTAGGCAGGTGAGATGGCTGGCCGCTTGGTGCTCCAGGTCTTGCCATTGGGCCTGCGGGTGATGTGGGAACTATGGGTGGTATCCGGGGGCGGCACTTTGGTGGTTGTGGATGTATAGTGGAACATGTCATGCAGGTTATACAGGTGGGGCACCAGGTGTTTCCAAAAGGCCACCTTAGTGGCCCGGTAATGATCGCGGACCCTTGGTTTCAGCCCGATGTGAAGGTAGAGCTGGTCTCGGGGATTGTATTTGGACCAGGCCACTTCCTCAAAGCGGTTGGCCTTGGTGTGAATGAACTTGGTGTCCTGAGGGACCGGCTTGTTGGGATCCCTGAAATACCACATGGAAATCTGGGGTCACCACTCTACCTGGATGAGAAAAGGGCCCAGCATTCTGCCTCTCACACCCACCCCACGCCTCTTTCCCAGTGCAAAACTTTCCACTATTTCCATCTTTTTCAGGGTCCCTCCCTCTGTCAACATCCCCTTCTCCCCCAGGGCTTAAACTCCTAGTCCCCATGATGGCGTCATGGAAACCATCTCATCCTTCCCTGTGCTCACAGTCTAAGATCAGGCTAGAGATGCTTTTTCTTCTCACCTGCTAATGAGCGTCTATCGGTCTTTGCAGCTGCCCAGTTTTGCCAAAACCCCTCCACAGATTCCTTCTGAGTGTACTTTATTCCCATTTCACAAGGCCTCTGACCAGCTAACCCTGAATCCCATAGTTCTGCCAGTAACTCTCGGTCCTGATGCTAACCGAGTTCTGAGCCTCAACAGAATTTTTGAAGGAAGAAAAATGACATGAAAGACTCAAGAAGGGGAGGTAGGAAGGGGAGTGAAGGGGTTACCAAGCAAGATTTTGGTAATATCTTAGGAAGGGAGATGATGGAAGAAGTAAATAGATAGAGGAGCAGAGCAGAGGGCATGCAGGGGTCCCCAAGAAGAAGAAACCCCATTTTCTCCTTACCCAGTCTTGGCAAAGTTGGTCCAATAGGTCATGACGACAGCACTGAGCATAACATCATTCTTGGAGAAGTTGCAGGGGAAAAGGTCAGTGGGGCCTACCATAGGGACACCAAAAACGTAGGGTACTTCATCCCCATGAGCTGCATCTGACCACGCAGGCTTCATGAGGCTCTGGCAGTGATGGTAGAATGCGTAGAAGTAGGTGGGTGAGCCATAGCGGGCATGCAGATCGGCAGTCACCACTGAGGGCTCCACCCACTGGTGGTCAGTGAAGAGTGCCACCAGTGTTTTACGGCGGGTCTCAGGGTTGTCACGGTCTGCCCAGTCTGTGTACATGAACTTGATGGTCTCCCGCAGGGTGTCCTTACCCTCAGGATAGCCATACAGATTGTCCACAAAGTTGGAGACAGAATAGTCAAAGTCAGTGCCAGAGACACCATCCTCAGGGTCCACCACCCCTTCCACAAACTTGAGACCCTCACCCTGGTTGACACCTAGCATGATGTCATAGTTGAGGAACTCGCCCTGTTCCATGAGGATCTCAGGGTCATCAGGAATGACATCACCGTCAATCACAGGGCCAAAGGCCACATGGTAGCGGGCTGGCTGGATGTCCTGCTCTACCAGCTCCTTGGCGCTCTTTTGCCGAAGACAGTCTACCATATCCACGGTGTCTAGCACGTTACAGCCCACTTTGTCTGCCAGCAGGCTGGTGTACTTCACTGGCTGGTAGTTAACAGCCCAGCTGGACAGAGCAGAACCACTTTGGATGATGGCCCTCTGGAAAAGCCCTACAGAAGACAGGCAGCACCAGGTCAGATCTGTTGTGTCACACACAGCCATACTGAAACTTATTCCTTTGTTATTGAGGCTGCCCTATGGTTCCAATGGGCTAGGAAGGAGGAACAACTCTTTGGCAGTGGATGATGGGTTAGAACCAGAGGTGGGGGTGCTGAGCTCCTTCCCTGAACAGTCCCCTGCCTGGATCCTCCATTGCTTCCCTGTCCTGGTGTGATGGTTGGTAACTTGGGGGTTAAGGAAATGCCAGAAAGAATTAACCCCTTGGGTCCTAGACATCAGCCTCCTTATGCTCCCTCTCTTTATCTCGCCTTGTCTTCCCCTCTTGCTTCCTGCCCAGCTGGGCCCAGCTCTGTGCCAGCACACCACCAGGGAGCTGGCACTTACACCACAAAGGGGTCTTTTTTTATGAGAAATGAGAAATGCAGGCAGGAGAGAGCCCCACATTCTGGGAGTTTGGGGAAGGACCCTGAGGGCAAGAGACTTGGGGTCTGAAACTCTTTAGGGAGTGTGCCCTCCCAGTCTGTAGCCTCCACAGAGACTTTCCTTTTCCTGAAGCTACTGATGCTTCAGATCCAGATTTTCCCCCAGCTGAGGGAGCCAGTCCCCCAAACTCAAAAAGAAGATGATTCTTCCCCCTCTAGGATAAAAAAAAAGGGTATCTCCCTGGCCCCAACATTCCCAAGAGAGAATTTGGCCTTCAGGCACACAATTTCATTTTTCTAAGAGAAAAGCAGTTTGCATGGGTGGAAAGAGAAGGCAAGAAATATAGATTACTACTTACGAGAGAGCCTCATTTTTCCAAAGATTATTCTCTAAGAGTCAGTTACAGAAAGACAGGGAGAAGAAATGTTTAAAGAAGCCAGGCCTCCAGAGACACAGACCCCTATGAGAGTATAGCACCACTCCAGGAAAGGCTTTCTCCCCCCAGGGAAAGGGTCCCCAACCAGACAGAGGCCCCCTCACAGCCAGTCATTTCACCCTTCTGTGGGGAAAAGAGCAGGATTCCTGTTCCCACTACTGTCACCTAGAAAAACATCCTCTATCTTTAGAGATGCAGATCCCACCATAGTCTTCCCTCACCAGGGTAGTCCCCAGAGGGGTAGAGACAGAATTTCAAGGTCAGAGAAAGTGATTCTCCTCTCTGAGACACAGGCCTTCTTCAAAGACAGACTGAAAGTGTTCCTGTGAGAATATCACTAACTCATGGGATCGATTTCAACAACAACAACAAAATTATCCTCTCTCACAGATTTCCTTACTTCAGAGAAGGGCATGTATTTCAGAAAGATCTTTTCTTCCTGAAAATCTCAGCTTTGCCTCTCAGAGATAGAATGTTCTCTATAGTCCAGAGGTGGAGAGAACATTTCCTGCTGAGCAAAAAAGGGCCTATTCAGCCTTCTTGGAATGGTCACTGGCAGAGGGACCCACCACAAGGAGAGAGTCTAAAAATGAGTCTCCCTTAGGTAGGCTGCACAGCCCGGGAGGAGGGCTGGGGTCTGGTAATAGACCATCGTCCCTCGGAAGAAGCCCGTCTCACGGGTTAGTGATTCTCATTTCAGACCCACCTCCCCCTCAAAGACATTTCCACTCTTGTACAGACTTGTCCTTCAGCAAGAAAGGCAGAGAATGAGTGTTTCTTACACATAAAAACCAATTTTCACCCTAGATCTCTACCCTGAAATAACACGTCCTTCCCATACTGAAAGGTTTCCCCTGCTCAAAAAGAACTACTGTCCCTTCAGAGAAAGGCATTTTACTCCCACTCTCCCAAATAAGACTCCTACATCAGAAGGAGAATCTTGCTTTCTCAGGATGTAAATGGGATTCTTTCCTTCCCTCTCTCCGAGGGGATCCTGAACTGGTAGAAGAGGGCTGGCTGATCCCCCTGGGTGCTCCTGGGCCATGGAGCTGGGCATTCTGGAGCCTGGAAGGCCTGGGGCTTAGGGTGGGCAGCCAGCACTTGGTTAGTTGATGTTTTGCCCCAAGAGCTACTCACCCTCAGAGTGATGTGACAGTGTGAGGAGGCTGACACAGGAGGCGCCGATGCCTGAGCCAAAGACGGTAATACGGCGGGGATCTCCTCCAAAGAAGGCAATATTCTCACTCACCCAGCGGAGGGCCTGGATTTGGTCAAGGAGCCCATAGTTGCCCTTGGCAGCCTGATCTCCAGTGCTCAGGAAACCTGGATTCAACAAAGGGCATGAGGACAGCGAAGGTGGAAGGATGGAGGATTTGGGTTATGATGGTAGGCAGAAGTCAGGGAGATGGGGACAGGGTAAGCACGCAGCATAGCTCTTTCCATCCAGCTAACATAAACCATCGTTCCTTTCTGCACGGTCCAGCATCATCAATATAGGAAGGGTCTGCTCTCTGCCTCCCAGCCATTATCCAATTTGGAAGAAGGGGCCTCCAAACCACTTGAAGTAGATGCCTCCAGGAGGGAGACTTAAACTGGAGGAACTGCAAATGGCCAGAACTCAGCATCCTCTGCCCTGATGCACTGTCTGGGAACATCACCCTAATAACATCTAGCAAGATATAGTGGAAAGAGCAGGGACCTTGGAGTCAGTTGGTCCTTAGTTTGAATTCTGGCTCTTTTACATGTAGCCATGTAGCCTTGGGCAAGTTATTTAAAAATCTCTGGGCCATAGTTTCCTCTTCTGTAAAATGAGGATAAAAATACCTCATAGGGTTGTAGCAGGGATAAAATGAACACGAGCATCTATAACACGCACAGCACATTGTAGACCCACAGTTACTTCTCTTTCTCCTTCCTCTCTCTCTGGAGGAAGTGAAGATCCCAAGAAGCAACAATCCCTAAGCTCTCCTTGCCCTTCCTGTACAAATTAGTCCATCTTCACTTCTTTCCAGGGCCTCGGATAGCTCCCTTCCTCTCATTCTCGGGGTAGATTCCCATTTCTCTTCCTCCAAGACCTACTGAATCAGAAACTCTGGGGTTGGGGCCCAGCAATCTATGTTTTTAATAAGCTCTCCAGGTGATGCTGGTGCCTGCTAAAGCTGAGAAACCACTGGGTTAGGCCATCTTTTTAATCTGGTGGAGAAATGGGGAAGTCAGTGCAGTGTGTTACCACAGAAACAGGTCTTCCCGCCTACCCACTGGGATTTGCTGATGCGGAGACATGTCACCATGGAGACTACCTTCCCACCCATCTGCTGGGATTTGCTGCTGTGGAGACTTATTACCATGGAGACTACCTTCCTGCCCACCTGCTGGCTATCCCACAGAGATGTCCTATATTCCCCCCACCCTGCTTCCATTTTAGACTGATCCTGCTGCCTTATTTCATCTCTCTTCCCTGATCCTTAGGTTTCTTGGAAGGCTCTATCTTCTCCTGTCCTAGGCTTTTGGAAGGTTCTTTCCAGGTGGATAATTGCAGTGATCCTACACATTGGAAACCCATACTTGGAGCAGTATTTTTTTTTTTTTTTTTTTTGTATCTCACTTTACTTATTTGTGTTTTTCTTAAAACAACAGAAATTTATTGTCTTACAGTTCTGGAGGCTAGGAGTTCAAAATCAAGGTATTGGAAGTTTGGCCATTTAGTTCACTTGGGAGAGCATGGTGCTGGTAACACCAAGGTCAAGCGTACAGATCCCTGTACCAGCCAGCCGCCAACAAACAAACAAAAGCAAGGCATGGCAAGGCCATGGAGCAGTATTTTTTGACTCCACAGTCAAAAGCTCCTTCACAGCACCTGGAATCAAGTTAGTGAGAGGTCATGTTTGAGGAGGTTCCCACAGCTCACAGAGAGCTCTCCGGTGATCCTGGCAGTCCATGGGCAGAGATGGAATTCAAATAAATTCAAGCGGGTGCAAGACCTCATCACTGTCTTTCTTGAGTTCTTCTGGACCTATTTTCTGCAAAAGAGCTCATCTCACCCTCTTCAAGTGTGTTACTAGTTTACCTTTGGTACAATTAAGTATGTAAAGTACTTAGTTTTTCCTCCCAGGATCTAGTCACAAGACCTCTTTAGCCCCAAGTTCCAGATGAGGAAATGAAAAGGAATTAGAGAAAACCTGAATGAGGATGAGTGGAGGAGCCCTTGTTCCTCCAGACAAAGGAACCAGCTTCTCCTCTGCCTGGCCCATTCAGAAATGAAGCAGCTCCTGTGAGTCTTAAAACTATGCTGACCAAGCTCAAGCCTTGAGACCCTCTGGCAAAAATCCCTATGTGCTTCTTTTAGTCTTCCCACCTCCTCTTGCCTTGCCCCATATTCTCTTTTTCTTTTCTCTCATTTAGGCAATAGCAGTCTTGGCTTCAGTCTTTGCCAAAGTATCATTCAGAGAAATGTGTCAAATATGTCCATCCTAACCAGCAGGAAAAGCCTGCGTTTGGATGTAATAGAGTAGATTTCTGCAACATGTACCGATTTCCTGGGTTGGAACAATGGCCTGAAAGGGCTGGGTGGTAGGATTTGACCATCACTCTCTGCTCCCTCAGATCCCATGAGCCTCCAGATAAGGGGCACTGAAGCACGTGGATGATACCGTGTCAACAATCCCCACTACAAGAGTCCTGCCTGAAGTACTACATCCAACAGGCTCAGGCAGATGACACAGCAAACGGGAGCGACCGTAAGCCCACAAAACCTGGCAGTCTGGGATAACAGTCACTTGCTGCTAGTTCCCCAGTAACTCAGCCATCCACAGAAACCATGGGAGAATAGAGGCTGAAATACCAAACTCCACAAATTGTCAGAATAAATCTGAGCCAGCCAGTCTCCCTGGGCCCACATTTATACCGCAGCACATGGTAAGCTGCTTGCCAACAGAAGACGGGGGGATCTGGCAGATTGTATCAAAACCAGATATTTGTGTCACTCAAGGATTGATGTTTACCAGGTTTTCAGTTTGCCTGGAGGGCACCTGAGCAAGGATGTAGGATTAAGTTCTGGAACCCAGAATAAAACTTGGCAAGTCCCTCCTTCCTCAGCCCCAGGGATATCCACATCCTATATCCTGCTGGAGTCCCTTTATTTTGTTGGCTCCAAGCCCAGAGGGGGCTTCTTTAATAATAGCTACGCCTCTGCCTTGGAGGGGATCCATGGATTAGCTTGTGACATTCTCAACATTCATGAATCATCCAAGATATCTAGAGAAGCACCTTAGAGTGAACCGTCTGTTTGGGCTCAGTGGTCAGGAGAAAATCATGGGAGAAAGGGTGAATGAATGCATGTAATTGGAATCCAAAACTGGCCACCTGTATTGGGATGCTTTGGGAAACAAAACAACAAAGCCTCAGCTACACAGCAAAATCCCCAAACGTCAGGGACAAACCCAAGTTCTACATCTGCTGCCAAGAGACAAAAACATCTTGTATGTACCCAGAATCCAATCAGTGGCTTATTGATTATTTTTGTGTTCTAGAACAGGAACTGAAGGGTACACAGGAAGTGGTGGGAAACTTCTGACCAAATCTCAGTTTATGACTCCTTCTGAGTTTTGAGTAATATTATTTTTATCATCAACTGCTTAAGCCCAAAGAATAACATTCCTGCCCCCCAGATGTGCTGTTCTGGTTATCCAAATGAGAGGAGGTTGTAAAGTGGGGGCTCTTAACCTGAGTTTCATGGATGAGCTTCAGAGGGATCTGTGAAATTGTTTTTACAAGTGCATGTGTGCGCACGCACATTGTTCTGGAGGGGAGTCCATAGCTTTCATAAGAATTTCAAAAGTGTCCAAGATCCCGCAAAAGGCTAAGAACTTCTTATATAGAAGCTTAAGGATCAGAGCAGCTGAAGGGTTGTGAAGTAGGCAGCAAATCAGGATATATGGAGTGCTCACCAGTGACAGCCTTCTGCACAGCCCACAGCTCTCAACTGACACTGTGGAGACTTCACATCCTATGTGAAATCTTGAGTCTCCTCAAATCCTATGAGTCTCTCCTTCGGTTTCCTCTCTGCCTCCTTTCCCTGTGTCGCTCTCATCCTCTTTTCTCTCCCCAGCCCTTTTCTTCTCTTTCTTCCTTTCTCTTCTCCCTCCCCCTTTCTCATCTCTCTCCCCCTTCCTTCGCTTTCTTTTTTCCTTCATTCCTAGCTGGTCTGAAAAGATGGAACTGAGGCATATTCTTAGTATACTCTGTATTTTCCAATAAGCCTTAGAGAATGGAGCTTTGTGTTTATAATTTTTAAAAGCAGCTGAGTTGAATATTTGCTATCACCCTAAGAAAAGAAAGTAGGAAAATTACTTCTGGCCTTCAACTACTGCGCATGTGTGTCTGTATATTGTGTGTGATTACAGTTGTGCGTTTGTTACTCCTCAGGAACTGTGCAGCCCTAGTGTGTGGGTTTACAGCCACCTTTATGGTACCATGAGATTCAGATCCCCTTTCTCAACAGGATAGAACATCTTGCAAGAGCCTTGCCATGGTGTCTGAGGCAATGCAGAAAGACAGAGGAACAGGGACAGAACCATGAAATCCCAAGCCCACTAGACCATGGAGAGGCCAGGGTGGTGCCCTGCGTGCTCCATACCCGGTATCCTGGTGCCACTGGAGACACAGACTCTGTTTTCTTCAGGGAATATCATTTTTCCAATCCGAACCGTAAAAAGGTGTCTTCCTATCCCACATAACATTAAGGGTTAAATCAAGAGGAGATTGCCATTCTGTGCACACAACCACACCCAAAGTGAAAGGCAGCACCAGGGCCGCTGGGATTGGAACTGGCAAAGCAATATAGCCAAGAGCACATTAAAATAAGGTCCTATTCCCCAACTGGCCATGGAGTAAGCCATGCTAAATTGCTGGTTTGGCATCCAGGCCTGCAGACCTGACAAACAGAATAGACCCACATTGGAACTCTGAGGACACAAACACCCCAGGCAAGAAGTTGGCTCCTTCATGCCATTACAGGGATCCAGGGCCTTGGTGAGCATCTGAAAAGTAGCAATGCCCTGTATGCTCAGTCACCCTTTCTGAGGCACTTGTTAACCTCAAGACATTGGCCACAGATAGGCATTGGTGATCGCCAAGGAAGGTACAGGGTAGAAGGGCAGCCTAAATTGCCAAAACAAGCGTGTGACCGCACAGTATGTGGGGGAAGGGTGTACGGGTTTGTAAGAGGAGCACGGGTAACGGGGCGAGCGTGTGAGGGTGTATGTGTGGAGAGAGCAGAAGGAATGTGTACGTGCGTATATACGGGGTACGTAAGCGTGGGGGGGTGCATGGGTGTGGTTGGGGTGGGTAGAGGCGCGCAAGTGTGGATGGACATACAAGCAGCTCTAGGTACATGGAGGTGTATCTATTTGTGGGGTGGAGCGAGGGAACGAGTGCGTATGTATTTATTGGGTGTATATATGCATGGTATGTAGGGGAAGAGAGTGTGTGTGTAAGTCTGTATGCATGCACGTGTGTGTGGTGTGGCATATGTGTAGGAGGTCTATGGGTATGTGTATATGTGGGGGGAATATATAAGTGGAGTGCCTAGGATGTGTGTAGACGTGGAAGCAGGGATATGGTGTGTGTATGTGTATGTGTGGGGTGGGGTGGTGTGGACATACAGGTGAGGGTATATGCATGTAGGGAGGGGGAATATTGATTTGTGTTTTCATGGGGAAGGTGAGGGACAGACAGATGTGTGCATGTGTGTAGTATGTGGGTGTGTGGAGTGGATGTGGAAGCAGCTTGTGTAGGGGGATATGGTGTGTGTTTAAGTGTGGGGTGGGTGGAAGAAATACTTATGGACATTTAAGATGCATATGTGGGGAGTTTGGGTGTGGATGTGGACTGCAGGATGCAGGTGTTATGTAGGGTGTAAATATGGGGGAGAGGAAAGCATGGTGTGGGGATGTGTGGTGAGTGTGGGTGTAGATGTGGACAGAGGTGCGGGGAGAAGTATGTGAGTGTGTGTACACACATGGAAAGGGACAGCAATCTGTGGGGGTGTGTGGAGGTGGCATGTACAGAGTATGGGGTATGTGGACGTGTGTGCAGGGAGTGTATGCTGAGTTGGGGAAGAATGTGTTTGTGTGTGAGGAGGTCTGCAGATGTGGACACGGGCTATATGTGTGTGTGCTTTGTGGAGTGGCTGAGAAACAGCTGTATGCATGGAGGTGGATGTGTGGACACGGGGTGGACTAAAGGAATATCTGTGTGTGGGTGAGGTGTTTAGGGATGTGGGGATGGGTGGGGAGGGATGAGGATAGGACACTAGAAAATTAATGGACTCTACAAAACTCAGCCAAGCAAAAATCTGGGAGCAGAGACCTGGCTTGGGACCTAAGAGAAGGTGTGAAGTTTGGCTTGAATTTCCAGTGGCATCTAAACATTCCAAGAAATGGCCTGGAGATATGGAGAAGCCCCTGGCCCTTGGGTAGAGGCCACGGGATAACAACATTTTGACTATGGTCATTAACACCAGCTAGAGAACCAAGGCTGCCTGTTTTTAACCCGCAGCATTCTCTCCTCCTCCCCTGAGAAGCCAGCCTTCCTTCTAGACGACTGGCAGGGAACCATACCTAGCACCCCAACCCGGTAGTTCAGGGTGATGACGATGACGTTGCCATAACTGGCGAGGACGCTGCCATCAATCATGTTGCCTGTCCCTTCCATGTAAGAGCCTCCGTGGATGTAGACCATGACGGGCTTAGCACCACTGTCCCGGATGTCTGAAAGTAGAAGGGGTGAGACACAGGCTGGGTAGGATGCCCTTCCTCCCCCGCCCCCGACAGCCCTGGGGGAGAGGGATGCAGGCAGCAAAGCTATCCCAGGTGCCAGGACACCACTGCCATCCCTGAGGGCAGGACTCGTGGGGCTGATCAGCCTGGAGCTAAAGCGTTGGCCAGAGACAGTTGGACTTGAGTGAGGTTTGTAAAGACTCTGGTTTCGAGGGCCTCCCAGCTGAAGGCAGCCAGGCACGCCTGATACAGCTAGGCCTAAGTGGGCCATGGCGGGGCCCGGGGGTGGGGGCAGCAGGAAGAGGAAGGGCTGGTCTCTTAGCTGTGTCAGGTGAGTCCCTGCCCTGGGCACCCAGGAGTCCTGGGACCTGACATGGCTTTAGAGAGCAGAGGCTGGGGAGCCCTGAAACCCCAAGACTAGACCATTTACATGGAAAAATGGCTATTGGCAGCAGCTGGCCCCCCAGTGCAGACAGAGACAAGAGGTGTGGGAATAAGGGGTGGCACAGGGATAAAACAAGGAAGGATGTGGGTAAAGGGGAGTGAATGGCAGAGATGGGGTGGGGGGAACCTTATTGACATGTTTCCTTAGCCGTGTGCCCATTTACCCCATTCTCCCTGCGCAGACTTAACCAGAAACACTGGGGATGGGGTGGAACTAAGGATGAGAGAGCCACTCCCAGCAGCATTAAGATGAAGATGGAGCCTCCCAGAGGTCATTCAACAAGGGACTGTCAAGCAGCTGCTCCCAAGCCCAGGCAGCACGGCGTTGGGGCTAGGGTGGTCACAAGAAGGTTCCAGGCCTGATCACCTGTGCCTGTAGCCCGGCAGTCTGCGAGCTGGACCAACACTCTCTGCCACACCAGCACAGCCCTACCCATCACCAGTGGGCCCCCCTGAGCTGTCTGGCCCTCCATGGGCAAAGGGGCAGGAGCAGGGCATGAAGGTAGAAGGGAACGCTCTCTGCTGCAGAGCAAACAGAACCTGTTTCCCCAAGGAGAAAGGCTGGTCTGATCATCACCTATGCCATCTACCGATGTCTGTGGTGTCCTGGCCTCGGCTTGGCATTTTAGTCCCCAGTCTGTCTGGCCCTGTCCTGAACCTACTGCAACCCTTGTCCCTGAGACCATCTCTTTCTTTCTGAAAGAAGGTTAGGGAGGTTCTAGGTGCTACTATTCTCCGGCCCCTTTGGTTGTCACTGTCTCACTCCTCAGTTCACTGTCCTGCTGGGGCCCCTTCCAGGAGCCAGGCTTCCTGCAAGACACAGGGGTCTCCTCAATGAAACAACAGGTATCTCCTCGTTATTTGGTTTCTTTCGTGCCTCTCCTGCCCTCCCATGGCCCTGCTTTCTCTCCACTCTCCCTGCTGCTCAGTAGGGGCATGTGCCCATGAACCACAGAAGATGGGAGAGGGGAGGGGGACCAGGGCGAGGAGGCTTCCCGACCCATGGCTCTGCTTGTGGTCCTCTGCTCCTGCCAGCCGTGTACATCGCCCGGGAACTCCCAGTGGCCAACGAGGCCAAAGACAGATGAACAGCCCAATGGCCTTGTACAAGAACAGAAACACACCAACGGACGGACAGACAGACAGACGGGGCTTCTCCCCATCGAGAAGGGGAGGGGCTCTGTGCCATGCACCAGCCGCCACGCCCTGCAGCCCCCAAATACCTTCATCTTCATCCCCGTCATTATCCGCTAAGTCCTCGCCCTGTTTCTTAGCGCCGGATCCTGGGGACCAGACACGGGGAGACATAACAGCACAGAACAGAGAACAAAACAGAGAGAGAATTCAAAAACAGCATGACTGCAGTGTGGCCCAGCAAGCCAGCTCTGGGCCTGGGCCCAGGACAGGCAGGAGGGATGGCAAGAACTGAGGGAATGGGTGGGCTGAGGCCCAGACCTTCATCAGGATGATGGTGTTGCAGGCCACTGCTGTGCTGGCCTCCCTGCACCTCCCCGCCCCGCCTGCCTGTCCCCAACAGCCCATCTCAACCAACTACCTTCCCCGTTAGGAAGGAGGTAGCAACCGGTGGGCTAGGGCACAGAGCCAGAGACCCACTCAGGGGAAGAATTCATTCTGCGTGGAAGGGGCTTCACGTATGTACAAGGGCAGGTCGAGCTGGAGAGCAAGGACAGGTACTGAGGGTGAGGGTGACATTGCCAGCATGGGTGGATATCAAGGTGAGGTATTTAGGACAGAGAGGTGTACCAGGGACCCCAGGCCTGAGCTATCAGGGCCCAGTGGTCAGGCTCAAGCCGGGCCTCAGCTGACCCTGATTCCCACAGCAGAAAATGGGAAATGAAGCTTTCCCTCTGGTCTTCCTTGTTGGAGCCCCCTGCTCTGGTTAATGGCAAATGGGGTTCCTGCCCACAGGAACCAGTCTTGAGAGCAGCAAGCATTGCTCTGAGATGTAGAGAGAGCCAGAGACAGAGGGAGGGAAAGGAGAAAGGGGAAAAGGAGAAAGGGACGATGGTGTGTGGGGGGGAGAAGAGAAACAAAGAGATAGGAATAATGGTAACAGCTCCTACCATGTACTGGATATTTACCATATGTCAGACACTCTACTTCTGCCATATTGTTTGATCCTTATACCCCAATGAGGTAGGTACTATTCATATTCCTGTTTCACTGATGGGGAAACTGAGGTTCAGAGAGGTAAAGTGACTTGCTCAAGATCACAAAGCTAGGAAGTGCTACAGGTGAGATTCAAACCCAGTCTGGTTGACTCCAAAGCCCGTGGTCTTTCCATTGCACCATGCCACCTTTCTGGGACAGGGAAAGGAAAAGTAAGAAATAGATGAGAAAAGAGGCATGGATGGGTGGAGAGGGGAGGGGAGGAGAGGAGAGAAAAGAAGAGACTAGAGGGAAGAGAGACATTTAGGACCTGGGGGTAAGCTGGCACCCATTCTCCTTTCTGTTCTAAGGAGACTCGAAGTGTATCTTGAGAACAGCTGTGGAGAGAGAGGACCTACTGCCTGGGTGCTGGTCAGTGTGTGGAAATAGAGGGAACTCTGCTGGTACCCCAGTGCTTACCCTCTTGCATGTATGACACCAGATACCCTCAGCCTGGAAGTAGCAAATAGCCCTCTTTCTCAGGGCTTTTTTCTCAAATAGCCCTCTTTCTGGGCTCTGGTGACTGGATTTCCTTGCAGCAACTAATCAAAACAGAAACCACCCTCATACTACAAAATGGCTTTTCAACTAGGGCAAGAGCCCAGCCCTAGGGTAGAAACCGCCTCCGGCTTCCTGAACTTCTGGTGGCGCCTACTGTCCTAACAAATTAGCTCAACACCTGCCAGTATTTCCCTCAGAAGCCCTATGGGACATGGGCATCATAGCCCACACAGTGGACAATCCACCACACTGAGAGGAATCACTCATCCCTAGACATGAATTCCCTTCAACCCTATGGGGGTCAGGGGAGGTCTTACCCAGGAAACCGTTTATTTCCCATCCTCCCTAAGTAGATGCGTCCCTTCTGGCCCCCTCTGAGTGTCCCTGGGTTGCTGCATTGTCCCGGACTCCTTTGCACAGATGCCTTTGCCCCTTCAGCCTGGCACTTGCTGCTGTGCCTCTCACCCAGGCCAGCTCGACCACCATACTCAGACGCTGTGGCCCCCAACCGGGCTCCGCCTGACCTATGCACACCACAACACTAATGACCTCTGGGTATGGGGCTCTCCCAAGAAACAAGATTTGTAACTGTTCTAAATGGCCAACAGTCCCTGGATAGGGAACTAATTTGAACAGCTAAATGACCAAATGCCCTCCCCGACACTGTCTGGAACCCACTTCCCAAACTGGCTTTGGGGCTCAGGAAAACCAGCTGAATTTTTAGGCTAGGAGCTTCTTCAGAGCATCCCTCCACATCCCAAAAGCACCTAGCATATGACCTTGCCCATAGTCAACAATCGCGATTGATAAATGCTTGAATTTGAGAGTAGGGACTTCCAGTCAGCTCTTTGGCCAAACTCTCAGGGCTGGAATGGATGCCCTAGGGCTCTTACTGGAGCTTTGGGGAGATTATACTTCCTAAGAAATGGTCAATGTTAGTATTAATGTCATCTCCTCTCCTTACCTCACTCCACTAACTAAGTCATAGGAGCAGGTTGAAGAGACCCTCTTCCTGAATTCATTTGTAGGCTAATGGAATGTTAAGGCCAGAATGGTCCCCTACCACCTTCAGATGTGGAAACAGAGGTTCTTAAAGGAAAAGACTTGCCTAAGGTCTCACTGTGAGTTGGCAGCAGAGCTGGGACTCAAGTCAGGCTTTGTGCTTCCCAGACCTGTACTCTTTCTCCAGCACCACAACGCTTCTGCGTTCATGAGGAAAAACACTGATTGCCTACTGTGTGTGAGGCCAGGTGTGGGGATTCGGTGAGACACTATCCCTAGGGCAGCGGGTCTCACTCTATGCTTCAGTGTGCATCAAAAGCACTCAGGGCACATGTTTAACATGTAGATTCCCAGACTCTGCCCACAGAGATTCTTATTCAGCAGAGAGCATTCCATCCCAGGAATTCTGACCACCCCACTCTGAGAAAACCTGCCCTAGGACATCAAAGGAGGGCAAAACCGAGCTTGCCCAACAGTTGTAGGGATCAGGTTGTGATTTCCCACTTGTTCTTTAGGCTGTTATTGTTTTCGATTCAGCCCAACCCATCCACATTTCACCATTTTTTTTCAGAGTTGGGGAGGTGGGAATGACCAGATGGGAGTTGACTCTGTGTGCTACAGTGGAAAGAACATGTCCTGAGGGTCAAGAGACCCAGGTTTTGGTCCCAGCTCTGCCATAGACCAGCAATGGGGCCTTGAGCAGCAGCAAGTCACTCCCTGAGCCTGTTTCCTCATCTGTAATGTTGGGATACTGATTCCTGCCTTCTACACTTCCAGAGGTGTGAGGAGAATTTTATGAGGCAAATATGAAAGCACTTTGTAGAAAATGTAAAGTGGTATTTGAACAGGAAGAATTATTATGCACAGGGACAAACTCCTCTCAGCAAGAGGGTAAATTTAAAATTCAGGATCTTGTGCCTCCTTTAGATCCATAGTTCCCAGAGACCCTCAAGTTCTGCCACCAGAGCAGCCTGGGTCTCTCAGCTGTGCTCTGGCCAGAGGTGCAGGGGCAAGGGCAGGGGTGTGTATGGCAGGAGTTACTAAACCTGTGTACACGTTTGGTCTAAGCCTTGGGTTGGAAGGGTTGAGCCTAGACTTTCAACCCCAGAAGGAGCACAGGAGGTATGGTCTTGTGGCTCCACCTGGGGGGCGGGGGGGCAGAGCCTCTAGCTCCATCTTGGCTGCCTAATTTCTCCTGAGGTCTTATGGAGAGAGCCACTGGCTCTGTCTTTGGCATACTCTTAGGGTGGAATTTGGGACTGGGAAGATCGGAAGAAATGGGGTTGCTGCTTCTGCTCTGAACCTGCCTCAGGCCACCAAATCCTCCCTGAAAAGTAGCCAGGGCCCTCGGATGAGGTGGAGCTTATGCTTGCTCAGTACCCCTGAGCCTGGGCTACTTGAAGGAAGGCTGGGTCCTCAGGGGCAAGGGTAGGTGGGCAGGCAGCCCTCCCTCTCTCTCTCTCTCCCTCCCCGCCGGCTCGCTACCTACCTCCTTTCCTACAAATTTTCTTGTTGGGCTTTCGGGCGCATTCCTTGGAAATCCGCTTTACTGTAAAATGAATAAAAAACTAAAAAATAACAGGAGGCCTCTGCCCAGGGGCATGCACCCCCCCCCCCACCCCCCAGGCCCCAAGAGCTGAGCTGCTCTGCAGGCGGCACATGGCAGAGAGCCTGTCCCACCATCTCCTTGTTTCTGTCACTTACCTTAGTGTGACCCCCATGGGAGGAGGCATCAGCTAGCGAAAGAGGAGGCATCTAAGCATTGCCCACCGGGCTTGCCCTCTGCCTCCCACACACACTCAGCTCCCTTGGCTAGACACACCTACCACCTTTTGAAGCAGGTGGAATGGCAACAGAGGAGCCTGTTGGAGTCAGCATCCTCCCGCGGGCAGCTGCCAGCGGTGACCCAAACTCCCCCAGGGAACCCCCATCCAGCACTGGACCTAGACCTGTCAAAACTTTCAGGCCTGGCCAGGCCCCTCCTGGCAACAGTGTCACTCACACATGGGAGCTCGGACAATGCTGGGAGAGGGAAGAACAGGGAGAGGGAAGGGGGAGGCCAAGCAGAGTGATGGTTAGAAGCATTTTCACAGACAGAGAGACGCATGCTGCAGGGCACACAACCACATGCAAGCCACAAACACAACAGGGCAGGCGGGAGGCAGGGAGGGCACAGTGCCTGGCTGCTGCACTCACCATCCTCCGTGGGCACATAGACATTCAGGTAGAGGCAGTCTTCATTGGGCTCCTGGATGTAAGTAGCGACGATATCCAAGTTGGCAGTGAACCAGACTGGCAGCATGACTTCGGGCACAGCTGTGTGGATGTTCTGGGGGCACACTGGGGGAAAGTGTGTGGCGTTCCGGATGCCCGACCAGGATGGGGGTGGTTCGGGGGGCAGGAAACGTTTCTCGCCAATTGGGGGAGCTGCGTAGGGCACTCCCAGGTATTGGTCCACAGGCCCCAGGATCTCACTGGGCAACGGTACCCGGGCACCCCTTAGCTTCCCAAAGTGAGTATTGACTGTGGGTGCTGGGGCCTGTGTACTGGCCCTCAGAACCAAACTGAGGAACCACAGGGTGAGGCACAGGCTCCGGCCAACTGTGGGCTTGGGGCTCAGGGACAGCGAGGGCGGGCCAAGCCGCAGCCACATGTTCCGGGCAGGGGGACTGGCAGGAGAGGCAGACTCCAGGGTCACAGCATCAGCCCAATAGGCAGCCCCTTCATGACCACACTGACTTGAACCTCAAAACTGAGCTCTCGAGGGACACCTATAGGTGCCCAGCAACGCAGAGAGCAGGTCGTCCAAGCACCACAGCTTCAGAAAGGGGACTCCCTCAGGGCCAGACAGGCCTGTGGAAAGAGGGAAGTATGCGTCATCCAAGATGGTCTGGGAGGGCTACAGAGTTAGTCTTTGGGCCCCTGCTGGACTTGGGTTATTCTCCTACAGTTAGGAGAGGTTTCACATGCCCAGGATTCCAGGGACTCACAGATGATCCACTGCCAGTCAGAACCATTCTATGTGCCTGGCTGTGGTTGGACAATCCAAGGGGACTGACAGAGTGACAATTGTTGGGACCACAAGTTCACAATCCCCAGACTTCAACCCCATAGCTAATGGAGTTCATCAGGATAGGCTGAAGTCAGAGTAGCATGTGGTAGCAGGGTGTGCGGAGAACTGGAAATGGAGCTTGGATCCCTGGACATGCTATGTGAGCACTGAGCTGTCTGACCCATGGGTCCCTATAATCCCACACAGGGACCTCCACATCAGGAGAGTGTAGCATTGTTAACCTCATTCCAGGACACTAAGGCATGAGAAGAGAAAGCAGCAGATAGGCAGAGGGTCTCACAGAGGGACACCCTCACCCGCAGGCAGGGCAGGGGACAGGCCAGCCATTCACCAGAGTCCCCAGCCCCTCCGATCCCCCTCCTGTAATTTCTTCTTAGCCCTCACTGCTCCCAAATCCTTAAGCCTTGGTCCTTCCTGTTGCCTATCTCTAAATTCACACTAAATGCCAGAACTGAGGCAGAAACCCTTCTGCCTAGCACCCCAGGCATTGCCGATGCTAGTTCGGGGTAGAATAAACAACAGAGTGTAGGTGACACACACTCAGAAACTCACAGAAATAAACTCATAAAGACTCAAAGAGGGAGCGAGAGAGACCAAGCCAGGATCACAGCCACTGCAATATTCTCTGGCAGAGACATACATTCCAAACCCGTAGAGATCCCCTCATATAGTCCCACACTGTGAGACAGAGCGCCTCATACAGCCAGAGCTTCACAGAGCGATACATTCAGAGATACACACAGAGACTCACAGAAATATAATCACACATACCCACATAGGTAAATATCTAGAGACACATGCAGCATAATGGTGACACATAGGTGGAGACAGAAACAGAAATAGCAACACACTCAGACACACAGGCCTTCTGACACAATTACACAGTCAACACATATGCACAGGCACACACAGATGCTCTGCATGGTTACACACACACGCATATGCACGCACACACACGCACATCACACGCTCACACATTTAGTTTCCCCCCACTTCTCCCGCCTTCCAAGATTGCAGGCCTGCTCCTTTAAGAACTGGCTGAAGGGGTGGGGGAGGGAGATTGGGAACGCCCAACAATCAGCCGCCACGAGAGGGGAAAAGAGTGTGTGTGTGTGTGTGTGTGTGTGTGTGTGTGTGTGTGTGTGAGAGAGAGAGAGAGAAGAGAAAGGAGGAGGAGAGAGGGCTAAAGTGGCTAAAGGGGTGGGAGCTCAGAGGAAATGGGAAAATGGGGAGCAAACTATGGGAGGGAAGGTCCCAGACTGCCCAGAATGCACCCGGGGTTGGGGGGAGGAAGGGAAGGGAAAGGAAGGGGTAGGAATACGGAGGTGGGGCAGGAGGGAGTGGGTGGGTGTGTGTATGGGGGGGGATAGTCCGCAGCTGAGTTCACACAATCCCCCCATTCACCATCTCCATGGCAACTCCGGGGCACAGACTGCTCATTCACACGGCTTCCCCGCCAGCAACCCCCCCATTAACCCCCTCGGTGCCGCCCCCACCCCACCAATTCCATTAACCCTTTTGGGATGCCTCCCTCTCCAGTAACCCTTCGGCGCCAAATGCCAAATTCCCCTTCGAGTCAGTCCCCGTGCAGCCCATCTCCTGTGAACGCCTAGACAAACTGACCGACCCCCAAACGCCCTCTGTACCCTAGGACCCACTGTGAGTCCCCAAGGCCAAAATCTCCATCCCAGTCCAACTTGCAATTTGGGAAAAGACAAGGGGAAGCAGCAATGCCAGGGATGAGAATGGCATCTGGGGGTACTTTTGGGGCTGGAGTGGTGTTGGGCGAGGGGCATTGTGTGGGAATGGACCAGTATTGAGAACTGCAGTATTGAGGGCTATGAGGGTTTGGAATGGTATTGGGTGATGGAGTTGTACTGGAATGGGGGAGGATAGAATAAAGGCCTCCATTAGGTGGGGGGGCTGCAGAGAGTGGGGGAGGGAGCCTGGCTATGAGATGCTATGATGGAAGGGAGATGGGGCTGTACTGCCGGGGAGGGGGGACTGGCAATGTGCAATACAGAAATGGGGCTGGGGCCCTTGATAGAGGTATTTTGATGAGCATGCGGGCTGAGCTGTGGAAACAGAGGAACCATGGGCGGGAGGATATTAGGGATGTGGGATTTAGGGAGGAGGTGGAGGAGAGAAGCGGGGGAGGATTGGGGGGTCAGGGGTGGCGATGAAGAACATGGGGGTGAAAGGGATGGGGGCCACTGGCTGGGGAGTGGAGGAGTCTGGGATTGGGAGGGGAAAGGATGGGGGCAAGGTATGGGCAGCTAGAGGATGAGAGACCGGGGCAGGCGGCCTCACCTGTTCCCCGGGCTGCTGCGGCTGACTGAACCGGGCCACGGACCACCCATATCGCCTCCAGGCCAAGGGCTCCGCACCCGAATCCCCGAGATCAGCTCTCCGGCAGCCTGGCTGCTGTGCCCGCGCACCGAAGGGGCGCGCTGCGCGTGCCCGGACAAGGGGGGGCGCGGTCCCTGCCATTAACTCCTTTTGTGCCAGAGATGGCTCAAGTCCTGGGGCATGGCCCAATTCCCCCCATGCTCAGCCATGCTCTGCTCGCACTCTCTCCCTCTCTCACACACACACCTCAAATCACACGCTATCAGACAGGTGATCTTCCAAGGCAACTAGTCCAAACTTTACCTGCAAAGCTTGAGGCTTTGAAACAAAGGGAGAAACTGAGGCAGTCTGCAGGAGCTCCCAGTCATACTCCACAAAGACACGTTGTCTCCACCTCATTGAGCATTCCTCACCTCTCTACAGCACCAGCGCTACCCAAACAGCAAGCAGTGGGGCCACTTTGCCATCATCCTGTCACTCACCCAAAGGTCAATGCTGTTCCCTCCTGCTGTTTGTGCTGGGGCATGTCAAACTCAGCCTGTCAGCATGCCAGTTGTCTGGCCATTTCAGTCACCCCGTTCCAGATCTGGTGTCTTTGTGTCTTGTGTTTCTATATGTATGCACCTGTCCAATTTGTCTAGCACTCCCCAGTCCTTTCTGAATGTCCCTTATCCCAGCCAACCCTCTTCCCCTGTGACTCCTCAGAATGTTTCTATCAGGATAAAATAAATCAGAAGAAAGCTTCAGTCATTTTTGCCCTTCCCCTGTCAGAGAGTCCCATTCTTTGTGCACACAACTCTTCAACTTGGTAAGTCCCATATGAGCAAGGGCTTCACGGACCTCCAGAAGGGATTTTATTTTTTATTTTCATAACTTAGGTATTGATTGGTGCTCCTGGTTTTACCAGCACACTCGACACTTCCCAATGATAGGGTGCAATTATGGCTTGGATGTTATCCTGAAGGTGTCAAATCATCTTGTACCACCCACTCATAGGGCTGGGGCTGGACCTCTTCTTGCCCTAGCCAGGAAGACCAGAAGACTGCATTGTAGTAAACCAGGTGGCTCTCCTGGATAGCCTGGGATCTAAGGCCCAAACTTGAAGGCAAGGGGGCCAAGAATGGCCCTCCCTCAGCTCCAAATGCGACCCTGAAGCAACAGTTTTGAGTTTTCTCTACTGTAAAATGGGAGTGAGCAATGGTCATCCTGGGTAACTGCCAAGGTGGGTCATGTGAAAATAAGTAGTTCCAGCAGCAGGGAAGAGAGAGAAAAGCGTGCTTCTTTTTACTGGTCTCTCTTCCTCCTACAACACTGTCCTTCCACCTGTTCAATGATGACACATGCCAATGGAGAGCAATTTTTCATCCCAGAAATGTGACTCTCAGGGAATTTCTCTGTCCTAGGAACAGGATGCCAGTTGGTGCATGATGGGGACCACACAAGGTGGCAAAAAGGGGAGACAGTGTCTGTCACCTCTACCACCATTCCCTAGCTTGTTCAAGGCCCAGCATCTGGGGTGTTGTGGAAGGAGAAGCAGGTTCCATTGATTTTTCTTCTCCCCTAACGGCCCCTCTTCAATCCCAGTGGTATATCCCCTATGGAGAAAAGCTGTAAAGAAGCTGTAGAAGGTAAAGGAGCTGAGAAGGTAAGCCACCCTTCTTAAGAGACTTGAGGGCCCACACCTTAATATGTTGCCAGCTTGGAGAAGGGAAGAGAGGTAACAATCCAATTAGAATTAAGAAATTTAGGGGGTGGAAGGTAAACAGGGGAAATGATCTGAACAGAACGAAGGCTCTGACTTGTTGGTGCAGCCCCTATCACTCTCACAAGAGATCGCCCTTCCCGAACATGCAGAACTCACACACTCCCTTTGCAAAGAAGCTCTGTGTATTGGGTGCGACAGCTTTGGGGTCTCTATATAAATAATATACAAAACCCAACAGCTCAATGCATCACATTAACAAAAATACTAAAAATTCATTAAAAATGGAGCCTGAGGGAAGGACTCCAACCACTACTGGTGGGAGCCCAGAAAGGAGATTGGGAATTAAGAGGAAAGAGTGGGCCCATATCCAGTGCACAAGCAGCTCCTCCAGGTGGCTCAGTAGCGTCCAAATATGTTGGTACTGGGCTGTGGCTGGGTATCTGTGAAAAAACAGAGATTATCAGGGGTGGGAGACCAAGCAGGGGTTGGGGGTATACATGAAGAAAGCTATTCAGGTACCAAAAGAAGGAAATGGAATAGAATGGAATGGAATGCTTCTCCCCATAACCTGGACCTGAAACATCACCTCAGCTACTTTTGCCCACCCCATCCCCCACTTATTCCATGGGGTTCTCCTTGGGAAGGCAGGCAGGCTTACTGGAGAGCTGTTGTTGGAGTTGCCGGACTAAAGCTGCTGTCTGTTGCTGCTGCTGGGTCTGCTGAAGCCCCTGGCGCTGGAACTGAGATGGAAATGGAAAGTGGAAGATTGAATTCTAACCTTCCACCTCCTTCTTCATCCTCATCTCCAACCGCTTTTTAGAGTACCATGCCTTGCCTCCCACCCCTACCCCATTCCATACTGTCCCCAATCCAGTTCATTGGTTGCATGCCCAACCTGGGCAGCTGTCCCTGAGCCTGGGGCTGTGGTCCAGCAGCTACCTGGGGCTGAGACTGGGGCTGGGGCTGGGGAGGAGCCGCCTGTTGCTGTTGTTGCTGCTGGTGCTGTTGTTGCTGTTGTTGCTGTTGTTGTTGTTGCTGCTGCTGCTGCTGCTGCTGCTGCTGTTGCTGCTGCTGCTGCTGCTGTGAGAACATAAGAGATACTTTTGAAGGAGAGCAAGGGAGCTAAGACAGTATTGGAGGGATGGGGACAGGGGATGAAGCAGCAGGGCGGGAACTCTGGGTCCACTGCCTTCCCTTCTCAGCTGCACAGCAAGAAACCAAATCTAGAATACCCAGCAGACAATTCTAACTCTCTCCCACTCTGTTCCCCAGAAAACAAAATGGGGGAGGGTAGGGAACTAGCTTATTAAGCACCACTATAGGCCAGCCCCTCTGCCAGGTGCTTTAGTACACTGCCTCATGTAGTCTTGGTAACCACGTGGGAAGAACTTGTGCCTCTCCTCCTCCTTGGGCTCCCAGGTCCCAGATAAAATCCCAGTGACTTACCCGTAGGATCTGCTGCTGCTGCTGCTGCCGGATGTGGTATTGCTGCTGCTGCTGCTGTTGCTGCTGCTGCTGCTGCTGTGAGAACATAAGAGATACTTTTGAAGGAGAGCAAGGGAGCTAAGACAGTATTGGAGGGATGGGGACAGGGGATGAAGCAGCAGGGCGGGAACTCTGGGTCCACTGCCTTCCCTTCTCAGCTGCACAGCAAGAAACCAAATCTAGAATACCCAGCAGACAATTCTAACTCTCTCCCACTCTGTTCCCCAGAAAACAAAATGGGGGAGGGTAGGGAACTAGCTTATTAAGCACCACTATAGGCCAGCCCCTCTGCCAGGTGCTTTAGTACACTGCCTCATGTAGTCTTGGTAACCACGTGGGAAGAACTTGTGCTGCTGCTGCTGCTGCTGCTGCTGCTGCTGCTGTTGCTGCTGCTGCTGCTCGGGCAGGATGGAAGTTGAACGGACGCCTGCCTGGACACCCTGGGCACTCAGTGGAGTCATGGTGCCTATCATGGATGTCTGTTGCAGTGTCTGGTGTGAAAACCTCCAAAGATAAGAGGTCCGGAGGTCAAGGCACAGGGCGGGGAGAGGGGGGAAGTATAAACCCTGGGTCCCTGACCTGAAAGAAACTTTAACAAGTCATTTCATTTATCCCTCGTCTCTAACCAGAAGAGCCCTTTTGGGGTCTGATAGGCTTCTAGGTTGGGGAATAAGGTGCAAAGATAATATTCCATTCCAGTGTCTCATAAGCTTAATGGCTAGGAATTTTCCAATTCTGTTTTAGCTACTTTTCTCTTATGAAAATGAAAAACAGTCTTAGCACATGATAGTCATTCTGTAAACACTCACCGAGGTTTTTTTTGTTGTTTTTTTTTCCCATCCAAAGCCTGCTGTGAGAAGGTTTTTCGTTGTTGCTGTTGTTGTTCCTCAATAACATTTCAAGTTGTTCTACTACTCCTTCTGGCCTCTCTACCCAAATCTGTACATCGCTGCAACAGTGTGCTGGCTGGGCTCCCAGTCTCAAGTCTTCTCTCACCTTCCACTAAGCATCCTAGGCACTCATTCCACATTAATCTCGCACCATGCCCAGCTCCTCCTATCACTCTCCTGATCAACAGAGCCCTTTTGGGTCATGTCTCAAATCTGCATCTGAGCATTCAAGGCCATCACCTGCCCTCCTAGCCTAGCCCCTATTACTGCCCTGGCACAAATTTTACACTCCATCTAAGTTCTTCTCCTTTCTGTTCTCCCAGACACCCCACTCATTCCAGTTCCCTTGTCTTTGTTCACGCTACCTCTTCAACCTGGAATGCCCTTCCTTCTCCTTTTCTCCACAAATACCAATCATAGCTATCCTTTGAAGGCCAACTCAAGTCTGACCTCCTTCATGAAACTTTCTGATGACTCAGGACCACACTGATATTATCCCACACTTTTTCTGAATTCCCATTTTACTTCACAGCACACACTACACACCTGATTATATCTTGGTTCACTGTGTTCTCTAAATGTTCTTCTGTGTCTCATCTCCCCAACTATAGTAAAAGTTCTTTGTGGGAAGGGACTACACATTTATTTTTTTGCTATCTTTCCTCACCTAACCTGGTCCTAGCATAGTGCTGGCCACACAGTGGGTAGTTAATTAGAACACCCCTCCATGTTCTAAATCCTAAGAGCAGAGCCTCAAGACATGGTTACAAAGTCTTAACTAAGGCCTGACTAACATTAACCATCATGGGAGAATATGTTCGTTAGTCCATCCTGTTGTTCAATTGCTCGATACTGGCTTTATGACTCCTTATCATGCAGTGCATCTATAAACCTCAGATCTTCTCTTGTCAGAGTCAGATAAATTATTTTCCCTCTCTGGGCCTCAAAGAAATCTTGGGGAAGGAGAAGTGACACTATTGGTCTCCAAGGTCCCTTCTAGATCGTCTTTTGTGGTTTTGGGCTATGGTGGCCAGGTAAGTGTTCTCAGCATCTCCAAAAGTTCTGACCAATTCCATCACCTTCAGGCACACGTTTTCCCAAGTCAAATGCTCCCTCAAACCTCAGTGTCTCTTCCCAGCCCACCACTACTTTGGGTACCTTTGAGTGGAGGTCAGTCCATGTCCGTAGGTTGGGGCCTGCTGGTGCACATAGCCACTGGGCCGCTGTTGCAGATGGCGGGTAGGATCTACAAGAGTAGGATTGGTAGAAGGGTGGGTGCTCTGATAAGGCTGGCTGGAGTAGCTGGGGGGCACCATGGTACCTGCAGGGCCTGTGTGTTGCTGCAATCCCACATGAGAAACATAAGGAGTATAGCCCTGAAGGGAAGGAGGAGAAAGGTAGTCAGGGCCAAGAGTGTGCAGAGCAGCTTGCCTGACTCTCCCTGATTCTCACGATCCCAGGCCCTTACCTGGGAGGTCTGCAAACCGTAGGAAGAGCTGGGAGTCATCTGATGGACAGATGACTGTCCCAATATCCCCTGACTCTGCTAAAGGGAAAAAGGAGAAAAACTCAAACTCAGGAAATGCTTTCTGCCATTTCATCTTTTGTATCTCCCACCCTGCATGTCCTTGTGAAGATCCTGGTGTCTCCTCGGTCCTGTGACCCACAAAAGCCCCTCTCCCTGACAGCCCTCCCTATTGCCCCTCTCACTATCTTTGCCTGGAGCTGTTGGCGAAGGCGTTGCCCTTGGGGTGCCACAGGTTGCTGCTGCCGGTACACAGAGGTCTTATAAGAGGAAGGCTCTAGGCCCATGACGCCAGTCATGGTTGTGGGCAGCACTCCGGGATAAGTTGGTCGAGTTGGCAGCTTCTGCATTGGTAACCGCACAGGGCGGTATGGGTCCACACGAGGGCCACCTGGAAAGAAGAGAAGACTGACTTCTCTAGGCTCCTCATCCCCCCATCCCTTCCTTAGTGTCCTAGCTCCTCAGGAGAGTGCCATTATCCCTTGGGCAGGAGGAATGTTCAGGTAATCCCATCGTTCCTAGTGGCTGGCACTCACCTGCAGGCAGTGGCTGGTTCTGGGTGTACAGGCCTATGGAGCCCTGCCGGTAGCTAAGGTGGGATATGGGACCAGGGTTTGCATGGTGCAGGAGATCTGGAGGCACTGTCACACCATAGGGACCACTCCGACCCGGGCCCATTCCATAGTCCTGTGTGAATGGCAGAGGAGGAAGGTGAGTGATTATAGCTGAGTGGGGTCGGGGAGGTGGGGTAGGATGGGGTGAAGAGGAACTGGATTTACATGGTTAATTTTTATCATAATTCTAATGGCATCCTTTCCCCATGTGCCCCTCCCCCTCCCCCAAACCAAAACCTGGAAAGAGTCATGAAGAGGCTGTGGGAGAACTGTAATGGGGGAGCCACTAGCCTCTGTCTTGGTAGCTGGCTGGCTGCGTTTCTTGCCCTTAGTGGACTTTTTCTTGCGTTCCTCAGTACTGGGCGGAGCAGCCCCAGGTTTGTCTGTTTTGGGGGGCTCTGGAGCCTTTTTCTCAGGCTCTAGCAGAGTAGGAGCAGGGGGCTCCTCATCTTCTGGTGGCAGTGGCAGTGGCTCCAGGTAGTAGGCACGGGGCCGGGGCCGCAGGTGTGTGTGGTAGAGCAGTAGCCGCTGCTGCTCCTCTCCTCGCGCCACCCGCCGATCAACCCGGACGGTTCCAAACCAGCCCCAGGACAGCGGTGCTGATGGCTTCAACCCCTCAAAAAGATCCCAGGGAGAGATCCTTTGTTTGGTGGAAACCTGTAGACCCTGCTCCAGAAAATGAGAAACAATAAGCTGTTGAGATTTGGAAAACAGAAGACAGATCTCGAGAACTTGTAGGAAAGAGGAAAACATCTGTTGACAATAAAAGAAAAACAAGTCATAGGGAGATTCAGGGGAGATGGTGATAGGAAGAATGACAAACGTGGACACACAGGGACACATACACATACATGTGGAAGAAAGAGAGTTATGAAGGGAGAGAGCAATGGGTGTGGGGAGAGAGAGGTGTGGAGGGAAAGATGAAGCCAGGAGAGGAGGAGACACAGGAGAGACAGAACTGAGAGAAGAAGCAGAGAGAGAGAAAGTGGGGGTAGGGGAGAGAGAGAAGCGGGGAGAGAGACTGACATTCACAGGAAGACAGAGACAGAAACAAGAAAGCAGAGAGGGTGAGGAAAGGTAGGGAGAGACTAAAGACAGGCAGAGAAAGGCAGAGACAGAGAGAGACAGGAAGAGAGAGACACAAAGAGACAGGTTGAGAAAGTGAGACAAGAGAAAAAGAGACAGAGGGACCAGGAAGAGAAATGAAGAGAATGTATATATGAAGAGGTTGGACTTTGGATTTTAAACTCTGCATCCTTGGGGCTGGCTGGTTAGCTCACTTGGGAGAGCATGGTGCTGGTAAACTGCATCCTCTTTTTCCTCTCTTTCACAATGATTATGGTTACTCAATAAATACTACAACTGCCAGAGAGGGAAAAGAGAAACCTGCAGAGATGGGTGGGTGGGGGGAGAGAAATGCAGGGATGAAAGAGATATGGGCTGTCAGCCAGACAGATGGGTGGGGTAGGACAGGAGACAGGTGGGGCAGAGGAAAAAGGAGGGTGGGTGCTGAGAAATGGGTGGTATGTTAAAAGGTATGTGGGGGGCTGGCCGGCTAGCTCAGTTGGTTTGAGTGTGGTGCTGATAACACCAAGGTCCAGGGTTCAACCCTGTACAGGCCAGCTACTAAAAAAATAAAAAATAAAAAATAAGGGTGGGTGGGAATGAAGGGAGAGACCAAGGAAAGAGGGTGGGACTCCAAAGATGGGGAGATAAAATGTAAGAAAAGTTAAGTGATTTGCTTAAAGCCCCAGATGGCATTCACCGGCAGAGCCCAATGGACTCCTGAGTCTGATGAGTCTGAGGGAAGGCTGTTGCCCAAAAGGGAAAAAAGGGAGAGGGCGTGGGAAGACAATGGAACATGCCTCCTTCTTGAAGATGGAATCGAAGCCGGCAATCTTGTTGCCCTTGGTGTCGATAAGGGAGCCCTGTGGCTCACATGTGATGACGTCTCGGGTCTGCTTGGGTAGTGGCAGCAGCTGGCGAACCTTTTCCAGACTATCTGACTGGCGCTCCCCCAACTCTTTCTGCAGGCACAGGAAGATGGGACAACAGTTTAAAGATACAGAAAAAGAGGGACAGGAAGTCTCAGGACACAGCACAGAACCAGGTATAAAGAAGACAGTCAGTAAATCCTCATTGCACAAATAATAAAAAATGGATGTGAAAGGGAAGAGAAGAGGGCTCAGGCCACAACAAAGTCCCTGAGGCTGGATTGCAAACGCCAAGTCAGGGGAGCATTAGCTGAGATTCCAGCGCCCCAAACCCTGCCCCTGCCTCCTCTGCTCACCTGCAGCTTCTTCACCAGGTTCATGTATGCACGTTTGTTTTCCTCCATGCTGCCTTGTGAGATGCTAGACATGTCTGCAGCCAATGTCCCATTGATGAGCACGCTCAGCATGTCCAACACAGTAGTGAAGAGCTCACTGTGACAGGAAGCAAGGGAGAAAATGAGAGAAGAGGTTAAGATAGGAAAAGTCCTCAGCAGGGCATACAAGCAGGGAAGTGCTTAATACATCATCCTCAGAGCACCAAAGCTATGTGGGGAACCCAGGGCCATGGAGTCCACAGTATCAGCCACACCGATCTCAGTGGCTTGTGCACCTGGCATGGGGGTAGGGGATCTTCTTAGGTGCAAAACTGCAGGGAGAGGGTGGAGATGCTTTACTTGTTGGACTGCATGTCGACAGTGCCGCTGATGATGATCTCCAGGAGGAGCACGGCCCACTCTGTGGTCTGCTGGGTGCTGCGCTGCACCGTATCAAACATGCCACCCACCTGCCAGGGCCATAACAAGTCAGTCAGATGGCTCGGGGGCAAAGGCCAACATTTAGGGAAAGCTTAGATTAGAACTTGGGTTGGGTGGGAGTTGGGACACCTGAGATCATACTCCAGTTGTACCTATGATTTGCTACATGATCTCAAGCCAATGACTGAATTCTAGCCATCCCTGGGCTTCTGTTTCCTTACTTATAAAATGATGGGAGTTGGACTAAATGATTTTCCAGGATTCCATTCAATATTCCACAATGGGTTTCTAGTATTTCTAGGCCCAGCGAGAATCTAGAATACTGAGGCAGAGTCCCTGCAAGGATCCAGGGTACACAACCTACTGGACCGTGACCATAGTGATCCAGTTCCCTTAGCCACTTCCAGGCTCTGCATCCTTTAAGAGAGCAGGGTTAATACTTGAAGACCCAGAAAAACCTGGGGCCTCCATCTTTACCACCCCCCCCCCCAACCTGGGGCTTCTTTACTCTGCATTATCAGCCCCATCCCTGCCTTCTTCTCCCCAGCTTCCCCTCTCACCAGGTTGAGCCGCAGTTTGAGGGCCTCATGCATTAGCTGCTTTGGTTTGCAATCATCTAAGTACTGGTCATCTCGCCAATTATTCACGATCTGGAATAGAAACAAGTATAACATGCAGTTCAGAGATCTTCTCATTTCTATCCCAAAGCACCCAATGTGTTTATTAGAAAGTATTGAAGGCTCCAAGTACATAGTGGCCTCTTAGGTGCATCCTTCCCTGCCCTCCTGCCCACTCCATGGCCCAGAGACCTGTACCTGGTGCACCTGGCTGTAGAGGGAGGTAAGGAGTCCCTCACGTTGCTCATCCTGCCCTTTCAGACATGTCAGCACCAGGGATAAGAAGGGCTGCTGGCTCAACAGGGACATGCTAGAGACAAGAGGAAAAGCAAAGAAAAGCAGAGCAAAGCAAAGCAAAACAAAGAATAAGAGAGACGGTGGGCTGGGAATCAGGCAACTTCCAGCCTCATTCTTCCAAGCCCCAGACTCTACTCTCTTAAGACCTAGACTCTTGCTCAGTCATGTTTACTCTTATCTTCTGAGTTTCTACTTTCCTATGATGTTTATCCTCAGCCTTCAGCCACAAGTTTTATTCTTCCCTGGGCCTGTCTCCTCTTCTTTCTACCCCTCAATCCTGGTCCCCAACCCCCAGTCCCTTTACCTCTTCTGCTTTTGTCGATCACGTTCTTTGCGGGAAGAGGAACCCAGATGCTGACCCTTCTCCAATTCCTCCCCAGCAGCCTTTAATACGTGCCCCTGGACTGAAGTGGGCAGTTTAGCAATGAGGGGTGCCACCAGCCAGACACCAGAGCGCTCTAGAGAGCTGGAGGACAGACAGAGGACACAAGGTTACAGGGGAATCAGGCAAGGTTGGAACAATCCATCCTCTCCTTTCCCTGATGGGCATGCCCAGCATCTCCATGGAACTGACATCATTCATACTACCAGAAGAGAAACTCATAAGGGGCTGGGTCCTAACACATTTCTACCCAACCTGAGCACAGGCTTGGTCTTGCTGCTGCTGGGCATGTTGCTTGCAGTGCTTCCAGAAGATGACCCTGTCTCTGCTGACTGTTGGAAAACTTCGATTGTGGCCTTGGCAATGTTCTCCAAGAGGGAGTTCATTTCCTGGGGAGGATGAAAGGCACAGAGGTGCTAAAACAGGTAGCTAGGGGTGAAGGAAAACAGATGGTAGGAGAAATGGGAGATGAGGGCAAAGGATGGCATCTGTGGAGGTTGATGGGAAGGTAGGGACACAACTCTGTCGGGAGTCATGCCGTCCAGCACCTCTGTATTTCTTCAATTCCCCACTGTCTTCTTCTTTGCATACCTCCTTACATTTGTGGCCACAGAAACAGGCTCCACCACCATCACTGCCAACCTTCTACACAGCTCAAAGCTCCAACACTCCTAACCCATTTCCCTTATCATCAGCTCCACATGTTTGACATTTTCCCATCCCCTCTTATCTCTCTGAGCTCAAGAGCCCAAGGGTAGGACCTAGGTTTTCTATGGTGGCCCACCTCCCTGACACATGGAGCTGGAAGCGGGCATGGGAAAGGGAGGGCCTGGGCACTACTCACATTGTTAGGGGTCTGCTTGATCATGAGCTGCAGCTCCAAGGAAGACTGGCGCATGGTCCACTGGTCCAAGTTCTGAGATAGAGGCCCCACCCCCAAGCTAGTCATCATCATGTCACCCCCACCTACCCACCATCCTGGGGCCAATTCCTGATTTTCTACAACCTTGAATCACAGACTCCTACAGGTCTGAAAGGGACCTCTATGTCCCCATCTTTAGGAAAGAATACATCTATATAATCCAAAATAGTTGAAAATCTATTGTATTTTAAAAGTGGTTCAGGAAAGATTTCACATCTTTCCCCAGATTCCTGTTCCACAGACTCACATCCCTTAGCATCTTGGAAGTTCTATTTAATGCTTAACCTTTAAATTCTTTTTTTTTTTTTTTGTCTTTTTTTTTTTGTGACCGGCCGCACCACCGCGCTCAGCCAGTGAGCGCACCGGTCATCCCTGTATAGGATCCGAACCCGCGGCGAGAGCACTGCTGCGCTCCCAGCGCCGCACTCTCCCGAGTGCACCACGGGGTCGGCCCAACCTTTAAATTCTTGATGTTAAAGTTGAAGCCTGCTTCTCTTCTTTTAGACCAGCTGCTCAAAGTACCTGACAGGGCCTTCACAGGACAATCTCTCAAAGTCTTGTAGAGAGTGCGTGAGGAAAAAAAATATCTGAACAAACAAAATTTCTATTCACCGGCACCTTTAAATTTTTTTTTTTTTTTTTTGTCTTTTTTTTTTTGTGACCGGCCGCACCACCGCGCTCAGCCAGTGAGCGCACCGGTCATCCCTGTATAGGATCCGAACCCGCGGCGAGAGCACTGCTGCGCTCCCAGCGCCGCACTCTCCCGAGTGCACCACGGGGTCGGCCCAACCTTTAAATTCTTGATGTTAAAGTTGAAGCCTGCTTCTCTTCTTTTAGACCAGCTGCTCAAAGTACCTGACAGGGCCTTCACAGGACAATCTCTCAAAGTCTTGTAGAGAGTGCGAGGCTACCGTTAGCTAATCTCTCTTCAGCACTATCTCCTCTGGGCTAAAGAGACCTCATTCCTTTAGCTTTGGACCCTGTGACCTTGGACAAGTTACTTAACCTCTTCAAGCCTCAGGTCCTTCATCAGGGATACTCATAACTACTTGACGGGTTGTAAAGATTAAATGAGAAAATGTATGCAGAGTGCCTAGCGCAGTACTTGGCACAAAGTACATGCTCAATATGACTATTCACTTACCAAGTCATGACCAAAATGTCAAATATACAAGGCCCAAAACTAGGCCTCCCAGATGTTATGCCTCCCACTGATAAGCTATATTCACTGCAGACAGCTGTGCCCTCACCTAACGGTCTGACTCGAGAGTCTAGACCACATTGGATTTACTCCTAAACCCATGCTGGAGCTGTTTCTCTCACTATCTTTATTCTACATCCTTGCTTGTCTTCCTCTCTATTTAACTCTCCCTCTCTTTTTCACAAGGTTCTCATTGTTTCTCTCCAGGTTGGGCCCCACTGCTTTCTCCAAGATCCCCATCATCTTGGCCTACCTGGAGAATACGCTTAATGCGTTGCCGCTGGGGGTTTTCCCCATCTTCGTTGTCCAGGAGTCGATGTGGGTAGCAGATGAGCTGCATGAGGCGCTGGGCCTGGGCTCTACTCAACACTGGGTCTTGTAGGTCATTGCTGTCCTCACACAGCGACTTAAGACAACGTTCTCCTACCCATTCCTGAGGAAGGTGATAATCAGGGGACTGGGAGCAACCAGTGAGGGGGTTAGGAATAAGGGGGATGGGCCAAGGGTTGGTAAGGGACACAATGTACAGCAGGGAGGTGGTATGATCATGGGCTGGAAACAGAACTATATTATACAGAGTCATTTAGGAAGTGTGGGGGGAAGGTGAGACTGACCTGTTGGCAGATGCTGCGCAGCACGTACTTGGCATAGACATCCAGACTGGCTGTCTCCACAGAGATGTTGCGGCCACCCTGCCTCCGACCACCACTGCTACCTCCTCCCTCCTCCTCTGGAAGTTCTTCTGTTCCTCCTGTCACAGTGAAGCCTGAACCCTTTAGTTCTGCATCCCCTGTGGTTCACAGGTGGGAGATAGGGAGGGCAGAGTGAGATCAGAACATTTTGTGGAGCCCCACCCCAGGCCCACAGAGGCAGAAACTCCCCAAATCCTGCCCTATGGGACAGAAATATACTTCCTTCCCTCCTGTCTTCCCCAAAGGTCAGGGAGACCACCTTCAGGAGGGAGAAAGACTGTCCCTTGTAGTTTAGTTGGCACTCCACCCTATACACACTTCTGGCACCAGTCCCTTCCTACCCCCATACCAAGGACAAACACAGCCTTGAGAACAGCAAACACAGCTCCATCCACGATGCGGTTCTGGGAGGCAGCCAGCAGGTGGCGGTCACAGGAGGAGCGGATTCCTACTGTAGGCTTGTCTGGAAAGGGAGCTGAAGTCAGGCGAAGCAAAAGTAGAAACTGTAGGGGTGGGGGAGTCACACTTTCTACTGCTGGCTGGCTCGAATCAGGGTCACTTACTTCCATCGGACTGGCAAGGATTGAGCTGTGGTGTCTTGAAAAGGTGGAGGAGGATGCGGCAGGTAAGCCGGGCTCCCGGCTCAGAGTCCTGTTCACTACAAGCTAAAAGGAAAAGGAAGACGAGGTAAGGTTTAAAGAAGAGGTACAGCAGAGAACCGTTAAGCAGTTGAAGGAAAGGTCAGAGCTGCAAACAGGTCCCTTCCAGCCTGAGGCACACCAAAGGACTGCCTTCTGGTGAGGGCCGGGGAGCTGCAGCAGGGTCTCCCACACTGAACAATGAAAGGAAGGCCATCCAGTGTGTATTGAAATTTGGGGCCCAGAAATTCTAGGGGTTACAGATTGGTAGCTCACCAGCATTAAGGAGTGAAGGGATAGCAGCACAGCGAATCAAATCTTCTAGAAGCAAACACTGCCGAGCAATGAGGATGGCAACAAAAGTAGCCAGGGAGTCATGAAAAGACAGGTCACTGACCTGGAGGAAAAAGGAGAGACATCACAACCCAGCGTGGAGAGAGGGTGCCCACTCAAAGCGGTATGCAACTACTCTACCGAACTCTGTCCCTCTACTACCCTGACCAGACCCCTGCCCTTGTAAGTGCCCCTTTCCCCAGCAATATTCCACGCCAAGTCTCACATCTACATTGCAGAGGAGGTCGTTGAAACCACAAGTGCCATTGTTAGAGGAACAGCACAAGGCCTTAAGTACTCCTAGCCATTCTGCACTCAGTGACTTGCAATAGCCGGTCAGCTCTGCACACAGGATTGCGATGTCATTCACCCTAGGGAAAAGTACAAATGCCCTCAGGAAAAACCTTGCTCCACAAAACCTCAGACTCATTAACTTTTCATCTATGCCCCAGTAATAATCAAGGCTATAGTACCTCCCAGGTATCTCACCCCTCCCAATATCAGGCAGGGGTGTGGTGCCCATTCCTTGCTCAGTACACCCCATACCTATCGGGATCATGGTGCCCCACACAGACGTGCATAAGGGCATTGCAGACAAAGCTGTAGCGGTTAGCAGGGTTCTCACTAAGACTCTTGCCTAGCCCTGTGTAGGTGAAGGTGTGAGCTGCAGGGTTCTCCAGAGTGTCAATCATGAACTCAGGTGCCCAGCGCATATTTGATTCCGATGGCTCCACGTTGCAGTAGATGGTGTTCTTCACCTTTGAGCAAAAGTCACTGCAGGGGTGGGAGAAAGGAGATAGCAGTGTTGAAGAAGGTCTGGGTAGAAGGAAGGATGGTCAGGAAAGGGGAGAAAAGAAAAAAGGAAAAAGTGGGTAACAAGGGACCTTGGGACAAGAAAAAGGGAGACAGGACAAAGCAGACTGGGCAGGAAAGGAACCACATGAGAATAAAGAGCAGGGTCCTCTGGAGGCAGGGAGGAAGAGGAGGAAGAGTGTGGGCCCCACAAAGTGGGGCTGGAAGCAAGGCTGACAAGGAAGGGGGCCCACCCACTCTCAGTAATGCAAATCATGTGGAGCACACAGTCCATAAATGACCCTGGACAGACAGCAGCGTCCTGGGCTGTGCTCTGCTCCCGAGTTGGACGGTAATGGGAAAGAGATGGGACAAGGTCCCACTCTCTACCCCTTACCTCCCACCTCTCTTACCTGAAGAGCTCCCCAAATTTGCTCTTTAAATGGCTACAGGAGGTATACAGATCATAGAGATAAGCAAGGATACAGCGTTCTGCAGAGGAGCCATCTGACCGGTTCATCCCATGCTTCACTACGCCACACAGCCTATCATTAAGAGGCAAATGGGGAGAATCAGCAGATGGTGTGCAGGGACCCCAGCCATAAAGGTCCCCTGAAATTGATTCAAGTCTCTTGGTAACACTATTCCTTCCCCACCTGAATGGCAGACACTCCCTGACAGTGTGAGCCCACATGCTCTTCCCAGGCCACCTCCACTGGCATTCACCAGAGCCTTGCATGTTTCAGTTGTTTTGAAGCCCTTCTTACCCCTCAAAGACCTGTGCCATCTGGTCCTGGTTGAGGATGAGGCAGGCATGATAGTGCCGCAGGACAGCCACAATGCACAGGCACAGGCTGGTAGTATAGCTGCCCACCAGATCCGAAGATTTGAGAAGCAGCTCAGCCTCAACTACACTCAGTTCATTCAGGAGCTAGCAGAGTGGATGGGGGGTGAGAAATGAGAAAGGGCCCCACATGTTATATATAACCCCACTTGCTGTGAGGAAACTGGCAAGACCAGGCCACAGCCCCTTCCTGCTAGAGCCGCCTTAGAACAGAAGGGCCCTGTTCCCATATAACATTGTCCTTTATTCTATTAACAACACCATTTGTTCTATTAGCAAGTCTCCAGGATACCATCCTATGAACTCCACAGTGGGAGGATGGTCTGTGCCCAATGCTCTAATCTGTCTCTTGGGCCTCCCCAGGGAGCACTTAAGCCTCTATTCCTGCAGTCTTAGCTCATGTTCCACTCCCCCTGTGCTAGTCTTTCTGACCCTCCAAATAGCCTGGGAAACTGGCTGGAGCCTCCACCCTGTCCTCATGACCCTCTATAGCATGAACTCTTTCCTCCACCCTTATCTCCCCCAACTTCCCCACCTGAATGGCAAAGTCGATGAGGCCACTGATGCTGAGTGAATATTCCATGAGGTCGAAGATGAACTGCACATGCTGCACCAGAGGCAAGTGGTATGACATGCCAAGGGCAAAGCTCGTGATCTGCTCCAGAACATTCCGGGAGACCTGATAAGGGCAGTGGGAGTGAGACAGGAGTGGAGAGAAGGGAAGAAGAAGAACCGGGGAAGCAGGAAAGGATGATTGTGGAAGAAGATGAGACCAGGAGGCTTAGCCTGCCTAGGGGGAACTAAAAAAGATAAGGGGGAAAGAAAACAGGACAGGAGTCCAGAATGTGAGAAGGGGGCTGGGCTTAGGCCCACACCTGAGCCGTGACCTGGTGTTGGTCATAATGTGAAAGGTGCTGGAACTTAGCAAAGATATCTTCGGCAGTGGGGAAGGCTTCAGGCCGGTTGCGCCGCCGCTTCTGCCCATCCTCCCCACCTGAGGGGACAGTTGAAAGGGACCAGTCAGAACAAGGAAAATAACTGGTTGTCTGGGGTAGGGGAAGGGGTATGGAGAGAAGGCTAATGAAAGGGAGGGAAAGGGGGAGGGAAGGAAGAGGTAAGAAGGGAAGGGAGGGTCAAGGAAGGGGTGGGGGAGGGATTAAGGGAAGGGGACAGTGAAGCGAAGGTTTAGGACCACAGACTATGTGGACCTTAGAGGAATATGTACGGGGAGGTGCTAGGTTGAGGGACGGAAGGGAGAGGGAGGGAGGGCAGTATGGGGCTTACTGTGAGGTACCTAAGAATGTCAGGTCTCCAGGATTCAGAGGCACAATAGGAGCAAGCTGGTCTGCAGAGGGGGGGAATGAGGGGGGAAGTTTCAAAAGGACTAGAGCTCTCAGGAGACTCCAAGAGACAGGACATTGGGACATGACTGAGGAGTTCCCTATGCTGGGGAAGGGAAGACTGACTAGGGCACTCTTTGGGGGAGATCTGTTTAAGGAGCCTCAAACCCACCAGTTTCTGCTGTCCCCTTGCGGTTCAGAACCTTCAGGATATCCTTGGTAATTTTCTTGATGGCATGACGGGCATCATCTCGCTGCTTTCCCACCCCAAACAGTACGACCAACCGCTGATTGCACTCATGGCTGCATGACTCCTCCTGCATCCCAGCAGCACCATCAGACTCCAGCACAGATCTCCTTCCCTCCTCTTAAAAGCATGCTCCATACCCCTCAGTAGCCCGTGCTCAAGCCCATTTCCAACATACCCACACCCTAAGGAACAGTTCCAACCCCTCAGCAAATTCCTTAGACAGAAATGTGGGCTCAAAACAGATTGTCACAAGGTGCCGGGGAACAGTACCTGGGGAATGGGAAAGTGCGTGGCGTACTGCACGTGTCGTGGCTGGTCATAAAGAACCCCAAGGGTCCCTTCGATCTTCTCCTTGGGTGCAGGCTTTACCTCCTTCTCAACATCTGGTTTCTCAGGGGATGGACTGCCCTTCCCCTCACAGGGCATAGTAGGGGAAAATAACTAAGAGAGAGGTAAAAAGGGCAGAACATTTAGAAGAAAAGAGGATGAGGGGGCATAAAGAAATTCCAAAAAGAGGCATAATGGGAGGATCTATGGAGCTGGATTCTTCCATGCTCAGGATCTAACTTACTGAGAAATCAGGCTTCTCCATGTCCTCAAAGAGCACACTGGAACTAGGGTCAATGTCCATAGATTCTGAGAGCCCGGGATCCTGAGGGCATGGAACATAAGCAAAGTTGCTTTAGCCCTAGGGAGCTGCTCCCCACCATTTACAAAAGTTCAGAGGGGAATTGGAGAGAGGAGACCATATTGGGAAAGGTGCAGGATCTGGATTCAAGCCTTGTCCAGTCACTTAACCAGTACAGGCCTTAGTTTCCTTTAGCTTTAAAATGGGGAGAAGAGTACCTCACAGGGCTGCTGTGAGGATCAAATGAAAAAAAAGATGTGACAGGGCCGGCCCGGTGGCGCACTGCTGTAGTGCGCCGCTTGGGAAGTGCGGCGGCGCTCCCGCCCGAGGGTTCGGATCCCACATACAGACCGGTTCCCGCTCACTGGCTGAGTGAGGTGTACACTGAGGGTTGCGATCCGTTGCCGGACACGAAAAAAGACAAAAAGGAAAAAAAAAAAAGGATGTGACAGTGCTTTGTGAACTACAAAGTGCTGAGAAAATACTACCCTTATTAGGCTAAAAGAGACTCTCAGACACTCCCAGAGGTCTCTGGGAGCCATGAAGACAGGAATGTCAGAAGGAACGATTGAGGGCAAGGAGAAACCCGCTCACCTCCAGCTTGCTACTGCTGCTGCCTTCAGCCTCCTTGCGCTCAGGGTCATCTGCAGGATCATCAAAGGGAGAGGGAGGCCGGGGACCAGGGGCTCCAAAGGCCAGGTCCCCTCGGGAGATGAGAGTGCAAGTATACATGTTGTGGGAGAAGACATCATGTCGAATCAGCTCACAGAACAGCAGTACCAAGTTAAAGAATTCCACCCGCTCACTCTCACTTCGGGGGTCCGCTAGAGGGAGGGAATGAGGAAAGATGAATTAGGAGAGCAAAAACAAAAGAGGTGGGTGGAAAGAGAGAGGACACACCTAAGGCATCGTGCTCCTAGAATACCCTCAGAGAGGGACACACCTAAGGCAATAACGGGAAAGACCCCCCCCCCCAAAAAAAAAAATCCCAGAAACTGTTGAGGGACAAAGTATGGTTGGTTACCCCACCTGCTGCCTCATAAACCATCCCAGAAAGAAATACAGCATCTTTGCTGCTATTTATACAGTGAAAATGCTTCAATCACATGCTGTTTTTATTTTTCTCTGTATTTCTCTACTCTGTTATACAGTAAGATGATCAGGGACTAGAATTATGTCTATAAGTCATTCTGCATAGAGCCCAAGATAGAAATATAGACCAGATGGCCCTTAATTATGCTTTCTGATGACAGTGGTAGGTAATTAACTGAGTGTAGGCAGAGGTAACTAGAGGGTGGCAGAGGTCCATACTCAGCATGGGAGCCTGTGTATCCAGAAACTGCAGGAGGACATCCTGGAAAATGGGAGCACTAGGAGCGGAAAGGGAGCCAGAGGCAATGGAACCCTTCTCATCTGCTGCTTCTGATTCTCCACAACGCTGTAAGATGAGAGAACAAATTGTAGGACTGACTTTTACCTGTTCCTTCACTCTTCAACGTGCAGCCCTTCAACTCCTTATCACCTGTTTTGCCTCCATCCAACACTTTTCACTTCCATTCCCCCGCTGATCTCCATTTTCTTTACCACCTCCCAACTGAAGGCTTGATCTCTTCTCTAACTCAGACATCAATCCACTCCTTTCTACTTTTGCCTCATGTCCTTAACTTTCCCTTTATCTTCTCTACCACTTCTTTACTCTGTTCTCACACCTTCAACTTTGGTCCCACTTCTACCTCAATCTCTCTGACTCCAATCCCAGTAAGATTCCTTCCTATCAACAGATCTCATTCTCTTATTTCTGCCCCCTAACCTCAGCCTCAATCTCTGCCTGTCTCTTCTCCAGGAGCTTGGCTACCACCATAGCACGATGCCGACCAGAACGCTTGCAGCTGACAGCCCATTCACATAGTAATGATACCACAGCATCATCATCTGAGGAGATCTGGAGACCAAAGGAAGATAGGGATGAGTTAGTAGGGTAGGGGACAAAGAATTGAGTTCCAATTTCTTAAAGACTGAGCCCCATCTTAAAACATACTGGGTTCAGTAAGATTATCTCCACAGACATCCCCTGGTTTCAATGCCTCACAATGACCTCATACATATTGTTGCTCTTGCAATGATTTTTGCTCCTATTCCCCTCCTTGCCTACCTCATGCCCATCCTTGCTAGGCCCCAATCCAAAGATTCGGTTACAAAGGGAGTCAAGAGAGTTGCTGAAGTCAGAGCGCTCGAAACTATGGCTGTCCAGAACTTCCAAAGTATGGAGCACCCGTCCAATGGTGAAGCCTAAGGAGGAAAGGCAGTAATGGGGGCTTAATTAGAGACCCAATGCATTCTGACTCCCAGATCTGTATGTCTTTGTCACCCCTATGCTTTCCTCAAACATATTTCCTACTATCTGTCCTCTGACACCTACCTGCAGTAGCTTCCTGGCACTTATCAAAAGACCAGCGAACCTCAACTGCCTGTCCCCGTTCCTTGATCTGCTGCTCAATTTCCCGCAACTTTGCACGGACCTGTAATATCAAAAAGGAAAGCTTTAAGGCCGGCCCGTGGCTCACTCGGGAGAGTGCGGTGCTGATAACACCAAGGCCATGGGTTCGGATCCTATATAGGGATGGCCGGTTGGCTCACTGGCTGAGTGTGATGTTGACAACACCAAGCCAAGGGTTGAGATCCCCTTACCGGTCATCTTAAAAAAAAAAAAAAAAAGGCAAGCTTTAAAGATGTACCAAGGCATACAAAAGGCCAGGGCCCCAGGCTAAAAGAACAGACTCCAAAGCACCACTTCTGAATAATTTAGCTCCATATTCCAGGCTAGTGGTCAGACTTACCTGCTGAGTGAAGGCACTGTTGCCCTCTGGCATGGGCAGGTTGGAAGGGGCAATAGGCAGGTGGTCAAGTGGTGAGCCAGTCTTAATTCGGCTATCAGTCAGCGAGTAGTGCCAAACCAGGGCACTAGGACAACACAGGAGGATGGTCTGCCAGACAGAAACAGCTAAGTCAATCTCAGTTACCATGGCTACCTTTCTGAATCCCATTATAAGACCCAACCCTTAGATTTCAGATCCAAATTTATTCTGACTGAGTCTCTGAGGCAGGCATCACTCCATCCCTGATCCCTTCCCTTTGCGCACTTCCCTAAAAGGCTTTGGGCCTACTACTTAGCCTTGGAACAGAAAGGCTGGCCAAAACCTCCAAAAGGGAACTAACACCCCATTACCGAGAAGCAACAATCTCCAAGCAAGTACTCAGTTCCTAATCCCACCTCCAATTTGGAATCAACCCCATTCTTCAGGCTGGGCGCCCAACTCTTCTCAGGCTATCTCTTAATCCTTCCTTGGGCCCACCTAGTACCCACCTGTAGGATACAGCTGAGGCCAAAAACCAGCGGCCGGTGCTGAGGGCACATAAGCAGGTCACTAAAGGGAGTTGAGGGTGTGCTGCTAGTTGGGGGCTGAGGAGCAGGGGTGGTGGGCAGTGTGCTTGTTGACTGAGCAGACATAACATGAGACGAGTGGCTGCTCACACCATCCAGTTGCAGGGCCAGTCTCCGGGTACAGAAGTAGGCAAGACGGCGGGAGAGGTATGCAGATTGAATGAATTCCCCAGAGTACTGTGAAGACATGACCATCAGAGCTCCTAGTTCTTTCCAAGGGATGCTGCTCTAACATCTCATTCTTCCTCCAATCCTCCCTAGACCCCCCAAACCCTAGGCCTTACTCGAAGCAGTAGGGGCAGAAGCAGTTTAAGCAATTCATCCTCTCCAGGGCGGATTTTCTCAAAACACTCAAGCACCCAGGTCAGGAACTCATGTCTGTCCAGCATTCCATCCTATGGGTATCAGGAGTGGGATGAGTATTAGTTCAGCCCAGGGACTGTTAGAGATAAGGCAGATAAAGTAAACAAATGGATGAAGAGAACCACAACTGGGGCAAGGTGGCAGGCAGAGTCTGTTCCACACTGGCAAGAGTGCAAGGTCAGGCTCAGTCCAATGCCCCATATGACATGCCCTACTCCCTACCTGAAACATGAACATGGCCAGCTTCTCATTGTACTCCCACTGCCGGATTGCCACCTCTACATCATGGGGCAAGGGCCCTATTGTAGAACCACAGCCCCCACTTCCTGCAGGCCCTGGCTGGTAGTACTCAGCCATCTTTTGTAGCTGCTCCCATAAGTACTTGGTGATGATCTGAGTCCATTCTAGAGGAAAGATGAAAAAGAAGCTATTTGATATTATCCTTCTTCTTAAAATACCCCTGCCCCCTACCCCCAATCACCATACTTCTAAATTCTATTCATCTTTTTAGCCTCTAGTCAAACACCACCTTCCTAAAACCTTCCCAGGTATTCCCAAAGAAAGTAATCTGTCTACTGAAATCTCAAAGAACCTTCTACCTCCTCTTTTGACATTCATACTTTCTATATTTAATTATGTTATTTATACACATGCCTTAGTATCCCTATTAGACTATAAGCATCCTAAGGGCAGAGATTATGTACTGGTCATTTTTACAGCACAGTATATGCACACAGTTGGTTCTCAAATTACTCAATGTTCACTAATTGAGTGAATGCAAGATACAAGCAAAAGCAAGGAATATAAATTAGGAAGGAGAATGATTCCAAGGGTCTCTCTGTCCTTGAAGCGATCAGTGGTACACTTGGCACTAGGAATTACTCACCTGTGAATGGGTCAATGACATGTCTCTTCTTGACCTTGGTCTCAGAAATTGCTGCATAGTAGGCACAGGTCATCTTAATGAGCCAGGCAGCCCGCATCACAGGCACTGTATATTTGGCTAAGTATCCAAACACTTCTTCCTTCTTACTGAAAATGGGAACCTGGATGGAGATCACAAATAGTGAGCTCTCTATCATCACTCCATGAGCTGGTACCCACATAGCTTAACCTAGGAATAGGGGGGCACTTGGTACCCATGCTCCCCACCCCTTGGCCTGAAGAATAGGAAACAGCCCCTCACCTTTTTGGCTAGTTGTGTGAGTGGCTTGGTGCCAGCCAGGTCAGTGAACCAGGTGTTAATGGCACTCTGGGATCGTGCAGTCACCAGCCAGAAGTTGTCCTTCTGATTCACTTGGGGTTTCCTGCGACCAGTGTCAGGGAGGGTGTTACAACGTAACTTCTCTGCAATAATGCTGCTGAAGTTGGAACTGATCTGAGGGAAGAAAACTACACCTCAGGGTGGGAAGAAGGGGCAGATAGGCGGTCCTGCCTTTGATGTACAAACGCCAGTGTGGTAGCATTAGGCTATGAAGGCAAACTCAGCCATTTAGGTCGTCCCTTTAAGTCTTCCCAACCCAGGGCCTTTGCTCCTTCTCAGATTCTTCCAGCCTTTTCGTTCAGCCTGGCAGGGTTGTCTCACCTTGGCAGGATTGAAATTGACGTTCTTGGCACTGCCATGTTCATCCCCAGAGACAGCAGGCTGATTATTGAAACCTTGTTTTACATTCAAGGCCGTCAGTTCATCCTGAGGCAGGAAAATGACATTTTAGCTTTGTTTGTTCTTAGGAGGTGGTGGGAGAGGAGGGCAGGAGAACAGAAGGGAACAAGGACAAAAGGGAGGAGGAAGAGGATTCTGAGTAGAACAGAGTGTTATTTAAAGCTAGGCCCTTGTATTCATTTGGACCCCACCCTCACCCCCACAGTCATTAAGATCCCCAACCACCCAGAGCTCCCTCAACATCACTCTTCCCTCGCGAGCAGTCGTACCTCACCAAGCTGCCTCAGACAACTTTCTGAGATGTGTGTGTGTAGAGGGGAGTGCCTCTGGCGTGGCCCCTACATCATTCCCTATTCATATCTTGGAACCCCCTACCCACCCGGGGCCGGCTCTCCTATTGCAGCCCACTTTTCTCTTCCCCCTTTCGGGACTTTCGCTCCCACCTAAGCGCCCCGCCCCCCCTTCCCTACACTGTAAGTGCTTCCTCCCTTGCTGATTGCATGTCCCTGGCCCCTCGAGAGCCCCGATTTTTGAACGCACCTCCTTCTGTTTGGGATCTTGAGGGTACACATCGGGAGGCCCCAGTCGCGGCCGCTTCAAGGGCCGGTGTTCGTAGCTCAAGATCCCGAAGGCCGCCATCTTGCCCAGCCCGGAGCGCTAGGGGCGCCAGCTGGGCCAGGCTGAGGAGGGCGGGGGAAGGGGGAGAGAGAGCCGAAAAGGGGGGCGGCGGTTGGGAGGACGACCGCTGAGAGACAAGGGGGAACGTTAGAAACTCTCGATCATTGCCGGAAACTAACGACGAAAGCCGGCGGACGCCGGGAAACATCAAGACAGCACCACCCGCAGAAGGGGCGGAGCCTGGCTGGGTGTGGGGCGGAGCGCTGCGCCCGGGAGCTTTTCAGCCCTGGCGGCGGACAGTCAATTTCACTGAGCAAAACTCAGTAAAACGGCCGTGAGCTGTGTACCGTGCTGGGGTGCGAACCTGAAGGCAGAGGAAGCGTGGTGCTGAGCTCTGACTGGAATTGCGTTCCCAGCGCCTAGCTCGCTTTTGGCCTAAGTAGGTGTTCGATAGATTTGCATTGGTTAGGAACTCTAACTTTTACAGACCACTTCGTATTTTAGTTTGAGCTTCTGAAAAACGGGTGTGCTAATACTTCCTCTAAAGGACTATTGTGAGGTTTAGAAACTATATATGCATAAGAAAACACCTATTAAACCCTGGAAGGCTGGCTCTAATCCCTCAAGGTCTTTCTGGTGTAGAACGGAGGTTCCTAACCATTTTTGATTCACAAACCCTTTAAGATGCTGATGAAAGCTGTAGCCCTTCTTCCCAGAAAAATGCACATATAAACATACAAAATGTTAGATACTTTCCAGGAAGATTCTTAGACCCCCTGAAGCTCATCCATCTGTCCTCTAAGTGTCTGTGAACTAATTCCAAGTTATGAACCCTTGCTCTAGAGTAAGAGGCACCTACAATGTCGGATGCTTTTCAGACATTATCTCCTTTAATCCGCAAACAGCCCCTTGAGTTAAGAATTATTATTGCCTCCATTTCGTGGATGAGGAAGCTGATTTTCAAAGAGTGAAAATTCATTTGCCCAATATTATACAGCTTCTAAGTAACAGCTGGGACTAGGATTCTTCCTTGATTCCAGAGATAACATGTTTCTATTATGGTATTGCCTTTTAGAGAAAAGACAGCCAGAGTGCTACGATAAAGGTAACAACAAGAAACAAAAACAACAGAAGTAACAAATAAAAATAGCAACAGCAAAATGCTGTTGAATTCCAATGGGAAGAAAAATTCATTCTGATTGGGGAGAGAAAAACATATTGGGGGAGGTAATGTTTGAGCTAACCCTGAAGGATTTTTTTTTTTTTATAAAAAAGGTTTAATGTTTTTAGAGCAGTTTTAGGTTCACAGCAAAATTGAGAAGCAAGTACAGAGATTTCCCATATACTCCCTACCCCAACACATGCATAACCTCCCCCCTTATCAACATCCCCAACCAGAATGGTACATTTGTTACAGCTGATGAAACTACATTGACGCATCATTATCACCTAAAGTTCCTAGTTTACATTAGGGTTCACTCTTGGTGGTGTACATTCCATGGGTTTGGGCAAATATATGACATATATCTACCATTATAGCATCATACTACATGCCTAAAAAACACATTATACTGCCCTAAAAACCCTCTGTGCTCCACCTATTCATTCCTCCCTCCCTCCTAACTCCGGGTGACCACTGAACTTTTTACTGTCTCCATAGTTTTGCCTTTTCCAGAATGTCATATAGTTTGGAATCATACAATATATGGCCTTTTCAGATTGGCTTCTTTCACTTAGTAATATGCATTTAAGTCTCCTCCATGTCTCTTCATGGCTTGATAGCTCATTTATTTTTAGTGCTGAGTAATATTCCATTGTAAGGATGTTCCACGGTTTTGTTTGTTTGTTTGTTTGTTTGTTTTATCCATTCACCTACTGAAGGACATCTTGGTTGCTTTCAAGTTTTGGCAATTATGAATAAAACTGCTGTAAACATCTGTGTGCAGGTTTTTATGCGGACATAAGTTTTCAGCTCCTTTGAGTAAATACCAGAGTGTGATTACTGGATCATATAAGACTATGTTTAGTTTTGTAAGAAACTGCCAAACTGTCTTCCAAAGTGGCTGTACTATTTTGCATCCCCACCAGCAATGAATGACAGTTCCTGTTGTTCCACATCCTTGCCAGCATTTGATGTCAGTGTTAGAATTTTGGCCATTCTAATAGGTGTGTATCCCTGAAGGATTTACCCACAGAAAGTTAGGGAGAGGCTAATTCCAGTCAGAGAGTAAGTGCATCTGACGTATTATCCAGTGTGGCCGGAATTGATGACTGGAGCTTGGACCGTATTCTGAAGACTATGAGTAGCTTTTGAAGACTTTTAAGTTGGAGAATGCCCTCTGTTGTGGGTTGAATGATGGACTTCCAAAAGATATGTCCACTCGGAACCTGTGAATGTGAACTTCTTTGGCAAAAGGGTCTTGACAGCTGTAATTAAGGCAAGCATCTCCAGGTGAGAACATTCTGGATTAGGGGAGCACTAAATCCAATGACAAGTGCCCTTATAAGAGAAGAGAAGGGTAAAGGAGATGCAGAGAAGAGGTGATGTGAAGACAAAGGCAGAGATTACAGCAATGTGTCTACAAACCAAGGAATGCCAAGGATTGACAGCAGCCAGCAGAAGTTAGGAGAGAGACATGGAACAACTTCTTCCTCAGAGCCTCCAGAAGGAACCAACCCTGGCAACACCTTGATTTCAGATTTCTGGCCTGCAGAACTGTGAGAGAATAAATTTCTGTTGTTTTAAGCCAACCAATTTCGGGTAATTTGTTACAGCAGCCCTAGCAAACTAATACACTCTGGACCTTATAATCCAGTTTCCCTGAGATGCCCAATCAAGTGCTCTTTTCCTCTGCCTGATGTCCTACCCCCCTTCCATCTGGTAAAATTACATTCATTCTTTAAGATTCTGCTCAAATAGTACCTCTTCAGGAAAGCCTTACCTGAACTACCCCCCTCTCCATCTCAGTAAATTTAGTTACTTCCTATTCTGTCTTCACATTATGTTGTAGTATCTCCACATATGTGCTATCAAACTTATTACACTATATTGTATTATTTGTTTATGTCTTCCCCACTTATCTATGAGTTTCTAGAAGGATTAGGATGTCTTATTTGTCTGAATATTCCCAGAACATAAGCACAGTGCCTGGCACATATTAAAGACTCAAATGTTTGCTGAATAAACAATTTCTGTAAATAGTTTCTCCAGTAGGTTCTGTGTTTTGGGGAAGGTAAATCTGGCAACAGGATGAAGGACAGACTAGAAAGCAGAAGGCCTTTAGAAAGGGAGACCAGTTAGTGAGTTTAGTGATAATCATGACTAGAGGTAATGAAAGGATGATTTAGCACAGTGGCTGTGGTAATGAAAAGGAGGAAACTGCTAGGAGAGACACCACAGAAGCAGAGCTGATTGGATTCTCAGGGTAAGAAAGAGGCAGGAATTGAAGATTCTGAGATTTCAAGTCTGGGTGACTGAGATGGTGATGATCCTATTAGCTGAGCTAGGGAAGACAAGAAGTTTAAAGCTAGTATTCTTGTTCCTCCATTTCCAGAATCTTCTTCTAGGTCAGACCTCTTCACCAATCTCAACAGGGACCCAGCCCACGCAGCAGTTAAAGGTGGGTATTCTGGTTTGGATTAACTCAGAGGAAAGACAGTTATATATGTGCCCATAGGAGCCAACACAGTATTTTCCACCTTCCCAAGACAGTAGGGCTTTGACAGAAGTTTAAAGGGTGACTGAGGGCCGGCCCGGTGGCGCACTGCGATAGTGCGCCGCTTGGGAAGCGCGGCTGCGCTCCCGCCGAGGGTTCAGATCCCACATACAGACCGGTTCCCGCTCACTGGCTGAGCGAGGCGCGGGGGCAACGCCGAGGGTTGTGATCCCGTTGCCGGTCCCGGTCCGGTACGGGGGCGACACTGAGGGTTGCGATCCGTTGCCGGACACGGAAAAAGACAAAAAAATAAATAAATAAATAAATAAATAAATAAATAAATAAATAAATAAATAAATAAATAAATAAATAAATAAATAAATAAATAAATAAATAAATAAATAAATAAATAAATAAATAAATAAATAAATAAATAAATAAATAAATAAATAAATAAATAAATAAATAAATAAATAAATAAATAAATAAATAAATAAATAAATAAATAAATAAATAAATAAATAAATAAATAAATAAATAAATAAATAAATAAATAAATAAATAAATAAATAAACACGGAAAAAGACAAAAAAATAAATAAATAAATAAATAAATAAATAAATAAATAAATAAAGGGTGACTGAGCCAAGGAAAGAACACAGCATGGGGGTGGGGGGAAGGTTCAAACCTTTCACTATATAAGATAATGATTTAGAGGAGAAGGTGGTTGGGAATGGTGGTAGTGGAGGTGAATAGATCTTTCCCGGAATCTACGTGGTCTGAGGATTCTTGAGTCTGTGACACTGTTGTATACCCAGCCTTAGTCTCTGCTTAACACCACCTTACAGCAGCACCTAATCTCCTAGAGGACTTAGCCTGTGTCACAGTACACGTTTGTCACACCCTCTGTAAAGCCCTGGTTTCTAAGGTTCTTTCCACCGGAACTTATGACAGAAGGAAATGTGTGGGTGGGGGATGGTGGGTGAGGGGCCCAGGTTCCTGACACAGACAACACCCAGGAAACGAAGAGCAAGCACCATGTTGAAGCCAGCATTGCCACTCAGATCCTTCTTATTTCTGCAGCTGCCTCTGCTGGGGGTGGGGCTGAACCCAAAGGTCCTCACGCCCAACGGGAATGGAGATACCACAGCTGGTAGGAAATCTGGAACTGGAGGGGGTTGGTGAAATGGGAGGCTGTGGGAAGGGGCCATGCAGAAACCCAGAACCTGCCAGGGGCCATTACAATAATGCCGGGCAGAACTGAATAATAGGGTAGGGAGGGCAAGGGGAAGGGTTCCCTGCCTCATGCCGCACCTTCTTCTTCTCTTTCCCTCCCCCACTTCATTTTCGTCCCAACCTAGACTTCTTCCTGACCTCTACGCCTCCTGGGTCCCTCAGTGTTTCCACTCTGCCTCTCCCAGAGGTTCAGTGTTTTGTGTTCAATGTCGAGTACATGAATTGCACTTGGAACAGCAGCTCTGAGCCCCACCCTACCAACCTGACTCTGCGCTATTGGTATGAGAAGGGAAGAGGGGGTAGCACGGGGGAGGAAGGGGAGGTGAGCTGGATCAGAGAGACCTCATGGGAACCAAGAAAGAGGGTAATCAGCCTCCCAGGCACCCCACTATTTTCTCATGGGGGAAGTCATAGCTCAGTTCAGGGGAGATGAGGCTGGGCTGCGGATATCTGCAGTACTCAAAGTTGCCCCACTGTTCTTCCTTCCAACCCTTCTCTAGGTACAAGAACTCTGGTAATGATAAAGTCCAGGAGTGTGGCCACTATCTATTCTCTGAAGAGATCACTTCTGGCTGTTGGTTGCAAAAAAAGGAGATCCATCTCTACCAAACATTTGTTGTCCAGCTCCAGGACCCACGGGAACACAGGAGGCAGGCCACAAGGATGCTAAAACTGCAGAATTTGGGTAATTTGGAAAGAAGGGGTCAAGAGCCCAGGGATATTGTGGGGCATTGGAGTCTATGGCATGGTGCTCTTTTACTGTCAGGGTACATGGGCAGAAAGGAGGAGGTAGGGGATCAGGATGGGGAAGGGAGGAGGAATAAGGGGCAATACCTTCAGGATCCTGACTTGTCTAGGCCAGGGGAATGACCACTCATGCACACATATCTTCAGTGATCCCCTGGGCTCCGGAGAATCTAACACTTCACAACCTGAGTGAATCTCAGCTAGAACTGAGCTGGGACAACAGATACGTGGCCCACTGTTTGGAGCACCTGGTGCAGTACCGAAGTGACCGGGACCACAGCTGGACTGTGAGTGACTGGGGACATGAATGTAGCAGCTAAGGCCAAGCAAGTGAGGATAAAGGATTCAATCAGCCAGATAGGAATACCCAAATCAAGCTCCTGTTCTCTGCCTCCCAGTCCCTCTGCCCAACCCCCACCCTCCTCCAACTCCTTTCCTTATCATCACCAGTGAGCTTTCATTAACGTTTCCCTACCCATATTCTTCCTGATACAAGATAGAGAAGTAAACAGAAGGAAGCTGTTGTGGGGATCTGGAGGGGTGGCATTAGATTCAAGTCAGTGAAGGGAGCAGTGTGGCGTGAATAGTCAAGAGAGGAGAGAAGAACTGGGAAGAACCAGGAGATGACACTGGAGTGGGCAGAAGTATGTTTTAATTCTTCTTTCTTTCATAGACACCCAGCTCTCCCCCACCCTCTTTCTCCCCAAGGAGCAAACAGTGGATCACAGACATAGCTTCTCCCTGCCTAGCGTGGATGTGCAGAAACTCTATACGTTCCGTGTTCGGAGCCGCTTTAACCCGCTATGTGGAAGTGCTCAGCACTGGAGTGAATGGAGCCACCCAATCCACTGGGGAAGCAATACTTCAAAGGGTAAAATAGGCCTAATACATACCCCCAGTTCATGAGCCCAACACCCCAACCTTTCCAACACCACTGTCTTTTGCTCTACCTCCCTATCCCTAAGCCCCCAAATTTGGTGTCCCCATCTCCCCTCACTGTTCAACCTCAACCCAGGAAGTAGGGATTTTCTGTGTAGGGCTGTTAGAGTAGGGGAGAAGATTAGGAGGCTGAGGTGTGTTCATGGGGAATATAGAATGTATAAGATTTCCCTACAGCATTCCCAGAGAGCCTCCATAGTGAAGATGGCTTTGGAACCAGACAGGTCTAAGCTCTACCTCTTTGGCCTCAGGCACATCACTAACCTCTTCAATTCTGTTTTCTCATCTGTAAAATGGAGATAATTGTTCCTCCCTCTTAGGAGCTGTTGTGAGAATTAAGTATAGGGAATCTGGTTAGCACGGTGCTTGGCACCAAGTTGGGGCTCTACTCATACATGTTGGCACATGGTAGGTGTGCCACAAATGTAAGGTACATTTTCCTTTCCTTTTTTCTATAGAGAATCCTTTGTTTGCTTTGGAAGCTGTGCTTATCCCCATTGGCTCCATGGGATTGATTATTAGCCTCATCTGTGTGTATTGCTGGCTGGAACGGTAAGATTTTGGGAAGTCCAGAAAAATGAGGTGGGGTGGCTGGAAATAGTAGAGGAGGGTTATTGCAGGGTCTCCAGGAGTAGAAGTGGGACAGTAATGAAGAAGGGGATCACCCAAGAGGGCATAATGATGCGAGGAAGCTACAGGCACAGAGAACACAGAATCACTTCATCCATATGCGACAACTGTGAGAAGGGTAATAAAAGAGCTTTAACCTACGTGCTCCTACTCCCTTTTTCTCCCCACTCAGAATGATGCCCCGAATTCCCACTCTCAAGAACCTAGAGGATCTGGTTACTGAATACCATGGAAACTTTTCGGTGAGAACGCTGTCATAAGCATACTATAGTCTGTCAATTCTCAACTGCCTGCCAGCAAGACTAACATACTTGGTGGGGGGGAGCAGATAGAAGGGGGAAGGGGAGGAGGGGCCTGCACTAACTGTCAGGATGTGGCCGACCAAATGGGGGATGGGCTAGACAGAGAGAGACACACAGATGAATGGATTAGAGATGGGCTAGGCAGATGGAAACACTGGTATTGGGGTCGCAGGAGTCTATGTGTCCCTTCTGTAATCACAGTGGTTGCAGACATCATGAGAGCCCCTTTGTCACAGAGCCTGGGTCTTTTACTTCCTGCCCCTAATTGACCTCTGACCTGGAGATATCTGTCTTTAGGCCTGGAGTGGTGTCTCTAAGGGATTGGCGGAGAGTCTGCAGCCAGACTACAGTGAACGGCTCTGCCACGTCAGTGAGATTCCCCCCAAAGGAGGGGAAGGGCCTGGAGGCTCCCCTGGCAGCCAACATAGCCCCCACTGTACCCCCTATATTACACCCTGAAGCCTGAAACCTGAGCCCCAATCCTCTGACAGCCCCAGAGTCTTGTAGCCCTAAGTAGTACTAACTTCCCCTCATCCAACCAGTCTGGGTCCGATGCTCACTTTGCCCTCCTGTGGCTGATTTTGAATTTGGAGCCCCTTGCAACCACCCCTTCATTCAGTATCCCCTACTTGAGAATTGCCCCTTTGCTCTGAACGTGTTTCTCATCTTCCCCAGTCCAGCCCTTCCTTTTCATAGGATTCTCTCTCTCCATCCCTCCATCCCTCCCTCTCTCTTTTCATTTACCTTTCAATATTATTCCTGAATCAATGAGAAATAAAGTTTCTGTTGATAATCATCAAGAATGTCTGTCATGGGTGTGCGGAGCGGGGAAACATGGGGTGCAATGAGGGTGGGAGGCATAATGCTGAAGGTAGGAAAAGGAGTAGTAGACTCATGCTGTGGAAGCAGTAGAACTGTAAATTAACTAGAAAAGAGTACTGTCCCAGAAACTTACTTTTGTCCGGGTATCCTGCACTCATTCCAGGGTCCCATTTAGAGTTAGATTTACCACGTTGCCCCCATTCCCAACAAGTCTTTTACAGATCCTACTCAAGTTCTTCTCTCCTTATCCTTACTCTACCTTCTGCCACATGCACCACTTTTGACCTCATAATCCCTCAACTGCAGCCTCAGACCCCACCCCTAGGGATGCTGGTTATCCACAACTGCCAATAGCTCTCCCCTGTCTGCCCATCTGGGCCTCCTCAGCCAATGAGATCTATCTGCTTCTCCAGTCCCCCAACCCTATGGGCCCACTTGGCACTGTAGAACACACTCCTTCTGCACGACTCATCAGAATGTTCTCTGAAGAGTGACAGGATCTTGAGAGCATGTTCATCTTTATCAAACATGGAGGTGAGGGGCATCACAGAGCTGGGGTCTGTGTCTGGGGGTGAGGAGGTTTGAGAGCAGTGGAGATCACAGAGATGGTATAACTAGAGAAGGGCCCACATGCCCCATCCCATCTCTCCTCAGATAATCAGCAGTTTCTGGTCAATAGCAATTGCTCTGTCCTCGTGATGCTGCATTACATCCGCAGTAAAGTGGGGTTGTCTAAAACAGGTGAGGAGTTTGGGGAGGGGGCTAATGGCCAAAAGTCACAAGTAGTAGGATTATTTCTAGCCCCAAAACCCTCCTCCTGGCAAAAAGGGAGTTCCTCGTATACTTGCAGCTTCTCCAACCTATTCTGTATAGGATCACTGGCTCCTTTTGCTCCCACTCTCTTTTTTTAGCTGTCCCAATTACCCTGTGGCCTCTCTCCAGACACCATCGATTTGTGTGATGAAATGGGGACAATGAAGCTGCTTTTCCTGCTGAAGACCCCTAGAGAGTATGCCAGCAAATTCCTTACGGCTCGAAGTACCTACTACGTTTGTAGGGTGGAGCGTGGGCCACCAGGTAGAGGCTTGGTAACATTTCCCAGAGACAGAGCAGGGCCCTCAAAATAGGTTGCAAACCTCGTCCTTAAAATTGGGCCCTTCAACCAGATCCAGATTTCTAGTCAGTCTAAGGAAGGGCACTGTCTCTATAACAGTAGGTTAGGTTCATACATACTATGTCCCCCCACCTCATCCTAGGGTCCATAACTCACCCTTAGGTCCATAACTAAGGGGGGGAATGAGGTACATCAGCTCAAGGTAGTGTTTAGTGTTAGGTTGCTGAAATCTCGGGCTACCAAAGGGTGGAGGCTGGGTAATAGGGGCTGGAGATAATACATTGCTATGTTCACAGGAACCCGAATTGAGAATGCCTACAAAGCTTTTGTGCCCCTGCTGAAGAAACCAGAGCCCGCACTAATTGGTAAGGAGTGTGATGGGGGAGGGAAGAACATGGAGAGTACTGTACACAGCTATGTGATGGAGAATACGGGGTGGGACTAGTGTAATACTGTAAGTAGGGTCATATGAGCCTAGGAAAAGGGGGACAGGGTATAGGTCCACTTTAGGAGGGATGGAGCCAGGTGGAGCATACATGTGTCACTCCCTCCTCCCCCCATTCCTCCACCATCCTGTAGGCATATCTCCTTATCACCACCCCATCATTTCCATCTTTGGCCAGATTACTCCAATTGATCATTTGAATTATGGGAAGGTCAGGATGGGTAAGGTCTTTAGTCCTCAAACGTGCAGGTGCCTTTTCCTGGTTCCTAGATGCGCTGCGCATACAATGTGACCTCCTGGAGAAGAGCAGATTGAAGATGCTTAGAAGCCAAGAAGCCAAGAAGGCCGTTGCAGTTGAGTCCTCCGCGAATCTCCCAGTAAGACTTCTCAAATGTGGTCTGCCCCAGCACCCCCTTCTCCCCACCAGACAACTGGAGTTTCCCCTATCCTGGCCCTCTGGGATGAATTTCCTTTCCAAATCCAACATCTATACCCAAGACCTGCCTCCAACCTCTTTTGCCCTTCTTTTGGCCCTAGTTTGTAAAAACCTTCCCTCCAGGGGCCTCTTTGTTTATCTACTTACTTTCCCTTTCTAGAACAAATCATCACGACGATCAGATGAGCGGGCCACTCGGACCACCCGGTTCACCCGGCTCACCCGACCCACTCGGCCCACTCGGCCCACTCGGCCCACTCGCAGAGGTCTGTTCTTTAAGACCAGAGCAGACTTTCTCGGTAGGAGGGATAGACATCGCTAACTCAATAAAGTGACCAAGTGAGAGCAGTAATACTAAATATGAAATTACTGGAATTTAATGTAAGACTCCTTTTCCTAGGAAGACAACTTCTCCCAATATCTGTACTGAGGCTTAAGTATGCCACAGGCACCGTGGAGGCTCTGAGGGTGGATGGCAGCTACAGGAGAGAGCTGGGGTGAGCACATGGGTGGGGGTGAGAAAAGATGGTGAAGTCTAGTACAATGAGCCTTTGAGGGACGGGGTAGGAGGTGGGGTCTTCTCAAACCAGACTACCTCCCCTTGAGAGGCCTATCTCACAGCCCGCCTACTGCTGGGGTTAGGTGTCCCTCCCTCACCACACTTCACCACCTCCCTGGGCCTAAATTCCCCCACCCCCCCACCTCTCTGCCTCTGGGTAGTCCCTCCCACCTGCCTGTCCTTGGCCTTTCCTCCTCCCTGCCCCTTATCCGAGGGGAGCAGCAAGGCAGCAGAGACTACAGCTGGTTATAGGCATTTATTGAATTTACTCATTTATTGATTTGACACACTTCCCCACTCCAATCTAGCACATGATACAATCTGGGTAGGCCAGGCGCTGACACAGGAAATGATGGGAACCCACAACAGGGGTGGGGGAGGGGACAGTGCAAAGGGCACTGGGGGAGGGGCTGTTTTGGGGACTGGGTTGGAGGAGACCCAGATGGCTTCCCTGGCAGGTGCTAGTAAACCTGATCCACATTCCCCCCCATCCCTGCTCATTTCCCAGACCCTGAGCCAAGCTCCCCAGCTCCCCCTTCTGTGTTCCTCCCCTCCCCCTGCCTGCTACCACACACACTTCCACATAACCCCAGTAGTCAGGGAAGGGGAAGAAGGGCAGGGACAGCTGTCAGGGGCCTTGAACAGGGAGGTCTCTGTACCTAAGTTTACCACCCTAAATCCTTTCCTCCTTGCCTTCTCCCCGCTCCCTCCCCGCCTTTCCAGGCCCCAAGCAAATTCCAGGCCTTCAGTGCACTCTCCCACCATAGCATTAACCCACACTGGTTCATACGGGAGTGTGGCTGCACCCCAACACCACACATTCCCAGGCATAATGAGGGAATCCGGCTTAGCTTTTTCCTTAGGAAAACTCCAACTTATTTAAACATAGACCTTTTTCTAGACCTGGTCCAAATGGGACCTCTTCCCCTTGTACGCTATTGCTTCCTACCTCTCCCTACTTCCCTGTGTCTCCCCTAGCATTGTTTGTAGTGTTTGTATCATGTCACTAAGACAAAGCCTTCAGAAAGAAAAAAGCATTCTCCCCATCACTAACGACTTGCTGCTGTTAAAAATCTCTATATCTGTGTTTATATTTCTTTAAAAGATTATAAAAAGCTTCTCTGTTATCTGCAGTCTTCTGAGGGTGATTCGGCCTGGTGAGCCATTCCAATGCTCAGACCTTGGCCCTTCCATGTGCCCTATACCCCCCACCCAACTCATACCACTGGCCTAAGGGCCGCTGCATAAAAATCCCAGGCTCAACCTAGCCTAGCCCAGCTCAGGTAAGACACTCTACAAAAAATCCTGCTCCCAAAGGCAGGGGTAAGGCCACTGGTGACTTCAGATTTCCAACAGCATTTCCTGCCCCCACGACAAAGCCTAGGGGGTGAGAATGGGGGGAGCCAAGGACGGCTCCTGAGAGGGGGCCTTACCCCCTAATTGGCACAGTGAGAATGAACCCTGTCCTTTTCCCCCCTCCTGTCTCCCTCCCCCCTTAGTCCTCATATGGGGCAGCTTTATCTTTATAATTTCCTTGATATCCATGTGTAACCAGATCCCACCCTAGCTCTAAAGCAGGGTCCCAAATTCCTGGGGAGGGCTCAAGGGTAAAGAGTGGATATGGGCACGCCTGGCTCCACCTCTGAAGCAGGGGACAAAGCTTCCAGCCATGACTCATCAGGGATCTGTAGGAAGAAGAAATTGGAGGACAAGGTAAGAGGCTTATCTGAGACATGCCAACTTTCCACCATCGAGACTCACATCAAGGGAAAGAGACACCACGCCCCGCCCCCCACCTTGCCCCGCACACACACATACCTCTTGTAGGGGTGGGCACTGCCAAGGGGCCTGGAGGTCCCATCTGGAAACTATATCACTCTGATATGACATCCTCCCTCCATTTCCACAGGTGCTCTAGCTACCCCTTGTTCTAAATATCCCCCTTGCTCATATCATGGACTAGCTGGGCACCTATGAGTGGACACAGGTTATGAGATGATACAGTGATTTGGGAGTGTTGTACCTGGCTCAAAGTTGAAGTCCAGTCCCTCGCCTCCATCCATGAGGTCACTGATGATGTTATCCATGTCACATTCCAGGTTCTCCATATACATGTCAAGATCTAGATCTTGAGGCATTCTGTCTTGGCTTGCAGCTTCAGTAGGGGGTGTGAGCACAGGAGTCCCCAAGGCCTTGGGGATAGGGGCACCCATCATGACTGGAGATGGTGCTATCATAGAAAGGGTGGGAACCAGACTGCTGGGGCCTGGAGCCTCTAGGGGCTTGGGACATAGGCCAACTCCTGTTGCCAGTTTACTGGAGGAAGGTATCCCCCCCAGCAACAAAAGTGTTGGAGCCTGGGACAGAATGGGATCTACCTGGGTCATGAGGACATCGGCAGGGGGTGGTGGCGTATCAGAGGTAAGCAGGGCCTCCAGAGACTGGGAGCTTGAGAAGCACCCTTCTCCTGCTGACAAGGGCCCCTCTGTTGGGCTGAAGAGGGAGGTGCTATAGGTGTGTAAGGGGCCAGTAACCCCAGGATGCTGCACAGAGAAGCCAGAGAGACTACTTCGAGATAGCAGGGAATGGGAAGATGTGAGGTTGAGCCCATCTAACAGCTCTAGATCTTCATTTAGGGTGGGAGGGACACCCCCTGCATAGCTGCTGACTGAGGCTGGTATTTCCTCCTCCGCCAGCACCTCAGACTCTGGCCTCACGGGGGACAGCCGGGTGCTGACAGTGCTTGCATTTGAACTGCTTCGTGGACGGAAGGTGGTCCACACATCAGCTTCCTCGCGGTTTCGAGAGCAAGGGCTGCCTGACCACTTGGTAAAGTGGCCAACAGGGCTTGTTGGAGTGGCACCTTCAGGTGGAGCTGGCAGCACAGCTGGTTTCTTCTTGGGGGCCTTACTGCGGCCCCGGAGCAGCTTGCTGCTGCTATCCATGGAGGCTGCCCGGCGGCGGGGCGCCTTGCCACTCTTGCCTCCCTCGGGGTTCAGCATCCACCAAGAACTCTTGCCAGTGGCCTCGTTGTGAACCTTGATGAACTTGCTGTGCAGGGACAGGTTGTGGCGGATCGAGTTCTGGAGGGGGCAGAGGTAGCAGGAAAGGGGCATGAAGTGTGTGTAGGGGAGGTCAGTGGCCAGCAGTCTCTCTAAATGGATGCTGGGACACAGCAGGGGTGCTCCTGGAGACTCAAAGTCAAATCCAGGGGGAAAACTGGCAGAGGCAGGGTTGGGGATGAGGGCGGGGTATAAGGGGGAGGAAACCATACACAGTTCCCACGCTAAGACAAGCTGCTCAGCCTCTGTTCCAGCACAGGGGCCCAGGAGAGACAAAAGTAACAATCTACTGTGGAGGGCACAGCACCCACCCTGGAAAAGCTCCCAGCACTGTGCTCCTCCCAGATTTCTGGTGGTGGGGGGTGCCTGGGGCTGGTGGCCCAGCAAAAACTAGGTTCAGGTGGGAAAAAGCATTCCACAGGTCCACCCCTTTCCTTGAGTGCAGGCTTGGGTGGCGTTTACAGGACAGTAGTGTAACACCAGCCAGGGATTGACTCAACCTGTCCTGAGCCAGTTCTCTGAATAGGCTGAAGGGCTGGAACTTCAGCACGGCTGGTGCTCCACTCCCCACAGGGCATTTGGGCCACTCAGCTCTCCATAGGACTTGAAGATTTCTTTTTTCCCAAATCCCAGCCTTATTTCTTATTTCTCCAAATCTGTAACAAACACCCTCAACTACATTCAGCCCAGGCTTCTCACTGTGCCTCAGATACACAGGCGCAAATCCTCACCTCCCTCCTTTTCCTAGGAAGGATCCCCCCTCTTTAAATTCTACCAGTTGGTCAAGACCAAGCTTAAGTACAACCTCTTTCATAAAGAGATTGCTTACTTTGGTAGCCAAATTTCTTGGATAGTATTTTTAATTTGTTCTACACAAATTTTACCCAATCCATATTGTGTGGTTTATGGTTTCATGTAATTAGTCTCATCAGGTGTAAGCACCAAGGGCACAGACAATGTCCTCCAGTCCCATAGCCCCTAACAGTGCCCCCTCAGAGAGCCAAGCTCACAGCACACACTTAATACATACTCCAGCTCACAGTACATAATATTTGTTGCCTCATTGGTGGGTGGTCCCCCGTGACAATGGTGAGGCTCCCCTTGAGGCTCTGTCAGCTCTTGAGTATTGGAAGCTATGTGTTTTCCCTTTCTCCCTCATTGGTGGCATTATGCTAGGGATACGTTTTTTTCCCAGAGGCCCAGGGAACCAAGATTGGCAGCTTCTGGAGCTCCAGTGCAGTTTATTTCTACTGGTTGCCGCAGGCTAGTTACACCACGGTTTTGGTTCCCGCCCCTGCCCCCACCTCCCTTCTCTTCCCTACCTCCTTCCCAGCTCCTTTCCCCCACTTTTCCTCGGGAATTTGTGTCTAAGCTCTTTAACCTTAGGGGCATTTGACCTCCCACATGGAGCTCTTTAGTTTAGAAACTTAGGAGGAGCAGAGAAGGGCTCAGAGCAACTAGGAGGCTGACGCTACGGATAGTCAGAAACCACTTATGTTTCTCTGACTGGTGCTCTAAGATAAGGAGACCCTTTGCCTGGGGAACCGTGCTTGAGCAGCTTCTTGTTTCAGGGCTCTTTAGCCAAAGAACTCCTTGTCTCCCTGGGACCCTGCAGTAATGGCGCTCCAACTACTCCAGCTGCGCTGATGTTTCTAGCTCCTTCAAGGAGTCACACCTGTCCATGCAGACTGGGCTCTTAGTAACTGAGGACTACAGTGACTTCTGGCAGCATGATTTCCCCTCTTTGTCCGCTAACTCTGGGTCTATTGAGAAGGCCCATTCTGTTCCCTACTACTTAGTACCTGAGAGGCCCATTTGTTCATCCCTCTTCTTTAGGCCTTGGAACTAGCGAGTGGTACAGCCTCTCAAGTGGAGAGATGGGTTCCCTAGAAGTCTATAACTCTTTCTTATGTGTTGGAAGGGGAATAACTTTTAGCTGCTCCCCAAGCCACTTAACCTAAGCTTTCTTGCTCTAAGTGAGTGCCGCCCCCTGGTGGGGTGGAAGTAACCTTGGCATATCACCAAGGAAGCTAGTTCAGGCATGAGGCTTCCCCTTGGAGGTGGGTAGAGAGACCTTGGAAGTCCCAGGCTCAGCCTGATTTTGTTTGGCCATTATTCCAATGAGACTAAGCCATGTTCTTCTTAGAGAATATGATTTATAGTTAGACCTGAGTTCAAGTCCTCATTCTGCTGATATTAGGCGAGTTAACTAACCTTTCTGTACTTTAGTTTCCTAATATGTAAAATGTGGAATCTCAGAATTTCTGTGAAGATGAATAAAATTAAAAAAAATTTAGGGCTGGCCCGTGGCTCACTCGGGAGAGTGTGGTGCTGATAACACCAAGGCCCCAGGTTCGGATCCCATATAGGGATGGCCGGTTAGCTCACTGGCTGAGCGTGGTGCTGACAACACCAAGTCAAGGGTTAAGATCCCCTTACCGGTCACCTTTAAAAAAAAATTTTTTTAAAAACTACTTCGTAAACTATAAAGCCCCATTTAAGTGTAAATTACAAGGAGGGACTATATTCCCACAGTATAACAATTCATGGTTATTTCTTCTACCCTGGAAAGTGAACCTAAGGGAAAGAAAGACAGCTGTGAAAACTGGGTCCAAGGAGGGGAGCTCTTATGAGCTGAGACTGTGCGCGGCACACTACCCAGAAATAGTGCCCAGGGTCTCAGTCAACTGTCCCATCTTCTGTTCTGCCCAACCCTTAGGGATACCACAGATCTGATTCTTCAATCTCCTCTACCTAGGGGAAGACCCTCTGCTCATTCAATCCTCTGTACTTTGTTGTATGCTCACCTTACTCCCCAGTTTTGTGATTAGAGCCCCAAATTTCTCAGGAAAAGTTTTTCAGGGTATATTATGGATCTTTCCTCACAGTTTCTTCATGGAAGGCCAAGAGAACTCCCAACCTTGTGCTATAAAGTCAGAGCTCTACCTCCTTTTTCATGACTAATGTTCCATAATAGTAAATGAAGACTTTCCCCCCAAATTTGGATCGTAGGAGGGAGAGTTTCTTGACATTAGAGGGTAATCTGAGGCAAGCAGCAGCTCACAGCCCTTTTTCTTCGTAGTGCATAAGATCAGCTACCTTTCCCCATGAATATCACTCTTTTTACCCTTTGCCACCCACTCTTGGGTAGAGCGGTCCTAGAACTAACTACCTCTACACTTGAGGCATTGGGAGGCAAGCAGGGGATCCAAGTAATCCCACAGGAATGGAAGAAAAGGTGCTGGGGTGGGAGGTGGGGGAGGAGGGAAGGCTAGGTTCCTGTGGGGAATCCACACAGTTCGTGCTGCTGTACATAGGATAAAGACTTCTCTGTGGGAATAAGTGTTTGGGGCAGCCCAAGCCAAAGTGCTGAGAGTGTTGAGCAGCAAGCAGAGAATTAGATTTTCTCCAGGACAGGGACAGTGTCTTATTCATCTCTGATCCTCCCTCAGTGCATCAAGCACTGAGTGTGGCATATACTATGTACTAAGTAAATGTTTGTCTAACTGAAGACTGAAGGTGGATCTCTGGGCTTCCCAAAGGGGTGGGGGCCGTTAAAAGGGTCCCCAGAGTAGAAATAAGGAGGCTAGGGGGCACTGGGATAGATGGTGCTGGGATGGAGGTAAGGGGGTCACAGTTACCTTCCATCCTGCTGAGCTGTTGCTGTCGCCCTTGTCCTTGAAGTAGGGCACAGTACGGACCATCCACTCATAGATCTGGGCGAGTGTCAATCGCTTCTCCGGGGCGCTTTCAATGGCCTGGCTGATGAGTTCTGCATATGACTGATTTCCCCAGGCATTCCGGCGGGAGCCTCCCTTCCGAGGACCTGTTACAGCCCCCAGGATCCCGGGCTGGGGGCCCCCTGCCGGCTCTGGGAGCCGGGAGGGCAACAGGATCGGCTCTGAGCGCCCCTCCGTGTGTACCGTCTCTCCCAGACCTGGCTCCACCTCGGGCGGCTCGGGCCGCTCGGTAGCGAGCTCTGGTCGGGGAAGGGGCCAGGTGCAGGAGCGGGGACGGCTCTGGGGTTCGAAGTCGGGATCGAAGTCTACGGTCGCGGCAGCCTCTGTGGCTGAATTCTCATTCCCTGGATCCATACGTGGAGTTGGACCTCCGCGGCTCAGCATTCAGTGGAGCCTACCACAGTCCCTCACGATGCCTCCCCCAAGGGGGGATGCACCGAGGGCCAGGAGGCACATTCCTGCCAGTCCTCAAGAAGTCGCGAACGTCTCCCTAGCCCCAGGACGCTAGCCCCCAAGCTGTCCCTTCCACACAATTCTCGGATCCTCTTCCCGACGACAGCCTGCTCTTAGAGCTTAGAGCTCTTTCCGAGACACCACCTGTAACCTCCGCCTAGCGAATACACTTTTTCTCCAACCTCTCACTCAGCTTCCTGCTCTTTTAAACCTGAGGCACGGTATCCCTCATACATTGAGCTCCCATCACCGAACGTCTCCTCAGCCGCAGTTCCCACCCCCTTTTAAGTTGCTGCCCCCCGGACACTCCTCCCAAATTTCCTCCACCAGGATCGCTGCCCTCCCCCACGCCCCGCTCCCCCGCGTCACTCGCCCCTCCCCTGACTCCCTCTCCCTCCGCCTCTTCCCGTCTCGCGACTCGGGTCCAGGTCCCCGCCGCCCCAGCCTCTCTTATTCCCGCACCAATTCCCCTATCAAACCCCCCCACCCCCCGCCCCCCGGGTTTCCCTTTTGTTTTGCTCCAAGCAGCAACCCCCGCCTGACGTCTCTGTTTACCACTCGCCGGGGCAGCCATCTGCGCACGCGCCTGGAGAGCCAGCTGGGAAACCGAGTTCTTCAGTCGTGCCACCCTGGTCAGTCTTGAGGACTACATCTCCCGTCTTACTTCGCGGCCTGGAGCCCGATACGGGCTGCAGGAGGGTGGCGTGGCAGGATATAGGGAGGTGGAACTTCATTGTTAGAGGTGGTCGCGGACTCTTTCTCTTTTCTTAAAAATCATTTTCCTCCTTCCTCCTCGCCTCCTTTGTGATTCGGGGCCGCCGAGGTGACCATGCTGAGGTGCTAGACCTTTTCCTCCTTAAGAGCGGGCAAAAGGAAAAAATGCGGTCTCTACAAAAAGGAGAAAACCGAGAAGCAAGAAGCAAGGAACTTACTAGAAAATAGGATGTGGGCGCGTTGGGGAGTTGGGTGGGGAGGCTTGTGTAACATAAATGGTTAGCTGATGGCGGTGTCACTCCCCAATACGTAGTTCACACTGAGAATGAGGTCACTCTTACCAATCGGTTTCCTCCAATGGCTCTGCTGGCCTCCCCTTTAATACTGATATTCTCCAGATTCCCATCTTCAACGGCCTCACTTCTTATTCAGCAAGTCCCAAACTGAACTCGTTATCTGTTCCTGCACCCACACTCCTATCCTCTGGCTACCCTTATCTCTGAATTTGGTTGATAGTTGTCCTGGTCTACTCAGTCTCCAAGCTAGACCTACCCTTCACCTCTTCATCTCCCTAACTTTCTACATCCAAACCCCAGTACAAGCCCTTGTTTATAACTGGATTTAAATTGCAATATCATCTTAATTGGATCTCCTTCCATCAGTCTTTTCCCCACTACGGTTTATTTTCTATGCTGCCAACAAGGTTACCTTTCTTAGGAAGCTATCACAGCTGGTTATTACAGCTAAAATTTATGGAGTACTGATTATGTGCCAGTCACTGTGCTAATTGCTTTACCAATGTTTACTCATTTACTCCTCGAATCAACTCTGTGAGGTAAGTACCACTATTATCCTCATTTTATAGATGAAGACACTAAAAATGCTCAGAGATTAAGTGACTTGCCCAAGGAGGCAGGAGAACTGGAATCATATCACTTACATATGTGATCATATAATTTCCCTGCTTAAAACTTCCTCTCATTTTCCCCGTTGCCTGTGTGATAAAGTTCAAACTCCCAAGCAAAGCGTACTAGGCACTTCAGAGTCAGGCCGCTTCACAGCTTTCCTGCCTCATCTTTCACTAGGCTCTCTAATTTCCAACTATTCAGAGTTTCGAACTGTGTCCTGGAAATACCATGTCCTTTTACACCTTTCCCTCTGCATTCTGGGATGTCATTCCTCCTGTCACCCTCTCCCCAAGTCTCTTATTTTGGAAAATTCCTATTCAGCCTTCCCTGTCTCCCTCAGGTGCAGTTAGTTCCCCCTTTTCTGCATTCCCAAGTACTTTGTTCAGGCTTATGCTATATAGCAAAACCATATTGTATTGTAATTATTTGTTTACTTGTCTGTCTCTCCCAATAAACTGTGAGCTCCTTGAGGGCAGAAACAAGTTTTATGTATCTTTATCACACCAGCTCAGGGTCACATAGTAGACAGTAAATGTTAGTTGAATGAATGAATGAATAGGATCGGGAATCAAATTATACTGCATTAGACCCTTAACAACTTTTAAATAAATCTATCATGTGTATTTTCTGCTTGGTCATGTTCCAATTTTTATGCTAGACAGCAACCTTCTGGGGGCAGGGACTATAATTTAACTTGTCTACCATTTGTAGCGTTGCTCGATACATTTTCTGTGATGATGAGGCCTTCCTTCTGTGAGGAAGGATATCCATGCAGTCCAGGATTTTCCAGAGGTGGCAGCACATTGGGCCTTCAAAGTAATATTAGCCTTCTTATGGTAAAATAACCATATTGGTTCTCCATGTTCCTGCCTTCTTCTACAGCAACATGCATTTGGACTCCACTTGTCACCTAGGTGGTATACAGAAGGCCATATATTCCTACCTGAGGTACATACTAGAAAGATGGGACATAGTTGCTCACAATGCCTGCAAACATTTCCTGCATATACCCCTTCCTCCTGTATCCCGGCCTGGAGTACCTGGAAAGTGCTACATGAGCAGTGGATTCAGTAGAGGAGAGAGACTGGTGGGCACTAGGTCACAATGAGCTCTCGTCTAATTGAAACAGGTGTGGTGGCAGATCATGCTGAATTGCTGAGACAGGGAAATGGCAGGGTGGGGCAGGCACCTGTCCTGGCTTGAGTTATATCTTGCATTGTCTCCCTTTGTGCACTTGTTTGAAAAGGTCCACCTTTCCACCAACTTATGTCTACCACCTCCTTAAATTTCCAATTCAAAGCTCAAAACTTATGTGCTCTTGGAAACTTTCCCTGACTAGCCCAACCTGACAGATCACTGCTCTACTTTGCATCTCCTGAACCTCTATGAGTTCAGTGTATTCTTTAATTTTGTGCTTATGGTTACGTGGCTTTTCATTTCATGAGGGTGTATTGTTTCCCCAACTAGATTATAAATTCTGCCATTAGTCAACAGATGTTTTTGAGTCTTTAATGTTAAGATGAGAGTATACCTTGAAACACTTGACAGATAAAAATGACCATAAGCAATAGGACCAGATGATTTAGGAGGGTAAGCTAAAGCATTGATGGGATGGTAAAAATATCATGACTTTAAAACATGCAACTGGAGAGGTCAGGGTTACTTACCTTATTGCTGTGGGAGTGTTAGAATATATCTTAATCTGGATGCTGGCCAGTTAGCTCAGTTGGTTGGAGTGTAGCCTTGTAACATCAAGGTCAAGGGTTCAGTTCCCCATGCTGGCCAGGCACCAAAAAAAAAAAGAATGAATCTTAGTCAAAAGACTAGGTTAGCAAGGGGGCCTTGGACAATAGAAGAGACATTGGTCAGGAAAGAGGACTAACAGGAGTTCCCCAAAAAACCACTGTAGTGATAAGTTATGAACAGATGTGGCAGGATATGAGGGGCACAGGCTTTTCTCCCAGTCGAAACCCCAGACTTTATGTTCTCAAATGGCTCCATTCACCACTTGTTTATTTCCTCTTGAAGGTCATAGGGGTTTGGCTCTTTTGCCTCTTTCACGGCCACCACCCTCTCTTCTACCTGGGTGCCACCCCCCAAGCCTGCTGCCAAACCGGCTCTGTTAATTTGAATTGAGATAGACATTTCCCCACTTCTTTCTTACCCTGCCCAGCTCTGAAAAAACACACAACCCCCACCTAGAGTTTTTATGGGATTTTTGCTAGTAACCATAGGGAAAGATGCAGGGGTTAACAAAAATAACAATGAGAAAATTCAGGAACGCTTAGAAAGCACCGCCTCTACTTGTCCCTGATCTTCACAGATGTGTATGAAATGTGCATATTTTTGGTTGCCCTCTTCTCTAAGTCTTTTCTTATGTGTTTCTGTGAAAGATTTCTAGTTCTTGTCTTAGAAACCACCTTCCCAACCCTGTCCGTTATTGTTTTTAAAATTTTTTTCAGTTAATAAACTTTTCTTAAGAGCCTACTATTTTCTAGACACCAGGCTAGGCTGAAGTACTCAGATTTTAGCCCCAAATAGATCTGAGTTGGCACTACTAAGTTTAAGGTAACTTTTGATCCTTTTTGGACCCTGGAAGTCAGTTGGTGCAGTAAAAAGAGCACTAGATTGAGTCAGGAGATCTGACTCCTTGTCATAGCTCTGTCACTAACTAGTTGAATAATGATACAAATTACACTAATATTAATAAGTAATATTTACTGGGTTTTTATTATGTGTTGGGTGCTCTGCTGAGTGCTTTACATGGATTATCTGATTTAATCTACACAACAAGTATATAAACTAAATGCTATTACTATTTCTTTTCACAGAGGAAAATGTAACTTAGAGAGGATAAAGGGGCCTGCTTAAAGTCTGGAGTTAGTAAGCATATGTGCAAATCCAGGTGGTCTGACTCGAGAGCCTATACAAGTCCATTCCCCTCTTCGGGCTTTGGTTTCTTCATTTGTAAAGTGAGAATGTTGTATAGATGATCGCTAAAGTCTCTTCTAGCTCGAAAATCCTATTTCCTGTGATCTCGAATCTGGGTACAAGACCCCAGATTGCCTTTTTGGCCTTGGACTGCACTGAGCTTATTACACTTCAAACACACAAATTTGGTTCTGTCCCCTGCCCCCAGCGTTTCATCCCTCAGGTTTTTTTTTTTTTGTCTTTTTTCGTGTCCGGCAACGGATCGCAACCCTCAGCGCCGCGTCCGCACCTCGCTCAGCCAGTGAGCGGGAACCGGTCTGTATGTGGGATCTGAACCCTCGGCGGGAGCACCGCCACGCTCCCAAGCGGCGCACTGTAGCAGTGCGCCACCAGGCCGGCCCCATCCCTCAGGTTTTAAGGGACCTTCCAGCTTCCTCTTTAACCCTTCCTGTAGACCTCTATGGTTCCAACCTTTGAAAATCCTACTGGCATGGTATTTACCAGAGTTATTAACTGAAGAGCTTTTACCAGAGATATTTGCCACAGAGTTTGTGATACACAAGAACATGCTTATATTTTAAAGTGACATAAAAAGAGCAGGATGCAATAGTTTAATGTACTATATACTCATAATTTCGTTTAAAATACATTGAGGGCTGGTCGGTTAGCTCAGTTGGTTAAAGTGCGGTGCTGATAACACCAGGGTCCTGGGTTCAATCCCTGTACCGGCCAGCTGTCAAAAAGAAAAAAAAATTGAAAAAAAAAGATAGAAAGAAATGCCAGAAAGCTTTAACAGTGGTTATCTTTTTTCCTTTTGCTTTTAAAATATTTTTCCAATTTACTATGATAGTGTATAACTATTAAACTGGGGGAAATGCTTTATATTTTGCCTCTTTCTTTAAAATTTTTATTTATTTATTTACTTTTCTCTTCTTAAATTTTATTTTCTTCTTTTATGTTTTGCCTCTTTCTACAAGGGATTTGAAGCACCTTACTAAAAGAAGAGTACAAATATCATAAGATTATAGAAATAGAAAATCAGAGGCATGGAAGGGAAGAGGAAGATAATGTGCAGTGACTGAGCATTAAATTCACCTTTTTGGGTAGTCAAGGGAAAGGGGGAAATACAGTAAATTATACAATTCTTGTTATCAGAAAGAAAGAAGCATAGTAATTCCTCAAGAGAGACGAAGATTCTCCTGTCACTGAATTCTTTTTCCCCCCAGTTGAAAAGACAGGACTACAGCAAACAAAATTTTTTGAAGAAACAAACCACTTATAATCTCATTGCCCTCACACAATTTTCATCTTTGCCTATCACTTTCAGTCCTTGTCCACAGACACATATAATTTTACATGGTTGCAATTGGAGTCTATATACCATTGTGTGTTCTGCTTTTTTTCAATGATCATATTATAAACATGTTTTCATATTTAGTCTTCCATAATTATAATTTTTAACAGCTGCATAAAGGTCCATTGCTGGCACTAAATTCCATAAGAAATTTCTCATGTGGGATTAACATAAGGGACAATGTCCTCAGTAACAGTTTCATAACACACACAGAAGAGATTTTCATATTACTTTCTTGTAACTACCCTGGCTAAAAGCCAAGGGCGTAACATTAAAGCACTTCTGCAGGGGCTGAGCTCAGATGGCTCAGGCATGTAACCTTCTGGTGCTCTAACTTGATCTGAGGACATAACTTAAAATGCCACCTAAAGGAGTGGATGGATAGAATGTCCCTTACAATATATTCCATAAATATCTCTTCTCACAGCCAGGCTTTTGACAGGACCTCAGAGGCCAACTACATTTATTCTCTGATGAAAGCCAGAAGTATTGGTATGCTCTGTTGTTGACTGAGGCAGGATCCATATGTTTTGGAAGCCAGATGAACAGGTGGTGGGGTGACAGGGTTACCATTCTGGCATGAAAGTTGAGAAGCTTGACCAGTGTTGCTGTCTGCATGGAAGTTTACCTCACATCCTCATGGAGGTGGGGTTCAGGTGAAGCTAGATTTTTATTAGGAAGTAGCTTTTGGATCTGAGTTTAATACCGCAGAGGAGGAATTTTTGATCTGAGCAATTTTCAAAGCCCATAACCTTTGGGCCGGCCCATTGGCTCACTCGGGAGAGTGCGGTGCTGATAACACCAAGGCCCCGGGTTCGGATCCCATATAGGGATGGCCGGTTCGCTCACTGGCTGGGCGTGGTGCTGACAACACCAAGTCAAGGGTTAAGATCCCCTTACCGGTCATCTTTAAAAACAACAACAACAACAACAACAA